>NC_141926.1:15120227-15423257 GCF_057802395.1 Ceratotherium simum simum
AATACCACTGAAAATTCCCTTGAAGATGTGAAATTTGATTCATCATAGCCCACAGTTCTCTTCATTTCTTACCAGGTCCCTGTGCAGAGACAGACAAGGGTCTATTGTGCAGTCTCTCCTTTGTATTTTCTTCCTAGTTGTCTTAGAATAGGTCCCACTGAAGTGGAGCTTGAGAATGGGATTTCTAGACAAGTGCTTTGTTGGGGAACTCTCCAAGGAGAATTATCTAAAAAAGAAAGACAAGGAGGCAGGATAGTGCATGGAAAAAGCTAAGCAAACATGTGCTTGTAGCTAAAGTCTAGCCTCTATTTGGTTCCAGAGGAATCAATGAATTATGAAGCATACCCCAGAATTGTCCCCTTTTGAGGCAGGAGGGCTGGGTTTTGTACTCCCAGATTATTTAGCCACTGGCTGTGGGATACTCTTCATTGGGGCAGGGGTGCACCTCAAGGAGATGTAGCTCTTGTCAGCCCAGGGCAATTCTCTGAGGAAGAAGGCAGTTGTAGAACATTAGTACCCAACACTCACAGCACTTGGTGACGGGAGCCCCACCTGGTAAGGGGGACTGGATGACACACCAGCAGCATCTTCCCCATTAAGCAATCTCTGCCACTCTGCTTTACATACTGACTATATGCAAGGCACTCCACGTGTTTATTGCTATTCCAGATTTCTCAACACAACTTGACTTGTGTATCTAACTACTCACTTATCAAAGACACTTTTAGACATCTCAAACATAGTCTTTTCCTAATGTTCTTAATCTTCCTCCAATATTCTAGGTCTCAGAAAATGGAACAGCTTCCTCCAAATTTATCATGCCCAATCCCTGGAAATTGTTAAAGACATATCTTTCTCTCTCACCTCTAAGTTGAATCCATAATTAATTTGTGTTGATTATATTTTCAAAACGTATCTTAAAAGTATCTCTATCTCCACTGTCATGTCCCTAGTCCAAGGTCCATCATTCTCTACTTGGGCTATTGCAATAGACCCTTGTCTGTCTCTTGACAGGTATTTCTGCTCCCTCTCTAGAGAATTTTTTCTAGAGCTTATCTTGTACCTCACCTATAGTTTTTCAAACTTTTCCACAACGGAGCCTCTAAGAGCAGGGTACATAAGATCCATGAAAACAGGGTCTTTATTTTGTTTCTGCCATATCAACAATTCCAATATATCAGTGTCTTACACATAATGGGTGCTTAATAAGTAATTTTTGAATGAATTAATTAAACAAGGCGTGAAATCATAACCCTGCAATGCCAGCGAGCATCGCCTGATGCAACCCATTCCAAGCATGATATTTATAGTTATTTTTGAGATTTTATATTCTTCTTATTTTTCAGATTTTATACATTCTTCTTGTATATGATAATATAAAATCTCAAAAACTTATAAATATATTAAATTACTTAGGATTTTAATCATTTAAAAGTTCATCCAGAGATTTGAGTAGAAGTATTGTTCCAGGAAGATGTTCCTTTTTTTTCTGCATCTTGGGTAGTCCGGACACAGTGCATAAACTCTTCAGTGTGACAAGAAAAATTTACTGATAGGACATTGCTTAAGCATCTTAGCGGGGCAAATAAAGTCATCCACACTTGCACTTTTCTTACTTTTTCTAGCTTCATCTTCTCTTGTTTCTATTATAGAACTTACTGATTTAATCATATGCATCTGATTTTTAGTAAAATAAGACTTTTGCACAGATGTTCACAAAATTAAAAATACTGGAAGGGCAAGTAACATAGTTTAACATGGAGAAGGTGTAAAGGATGTATTAATGGTTTGTCATGACTGTCAGTCAATCCCTCTTTATTGGATTAATTTCTCTCTATCCTTGCAGATAAGGTGGAGTGATGGAGAATGGAAATCTGGAACCAGACTATTGAGGTTCATGTCCCAGCTCTAAAATCTACTACTTGTGTGGTTTGGAAGAACTTACTAAACTATTCAGCCATCAATCTTACCTTTCATAAAATAGAAAAGACAAACACACACCCTGCCTCAGAGGTTTGTTTCAAGAATTAAATGAGATAATATATATAAAAGACTTAGCATAGTGCCTCGAATATAGTAAGTGATCAAGAGATATTAGCATTCATTATTAATACTAGCTCGATACCCCAAGGTAATGGCCCACATACTGTTTTAGACTTTTGTTTTCTGAAAACTTTAAATAGAATGTGTGTTTTCTTTTATAACACTTCTAGTTCATGAAGATCCTGACCTTTTTTTCAGATATGTAGAACATCATTGCGTTGGACCTGTGCCCCTTGTACAACATCTCACTGTGAGATTAGATATGTAAAACACAGTCACATAATGTACTAAGTTCTTGGTAGCTCAGGCAAAGAAAGTTGAAGTCATTTCAAGATTTCTTGTGCCGTGCTATTTTATTAGACAGGAGCTTGTAAGAAAGCATTATTGTTTCCTTGTGTTTCCGATATAATGGACATTAGTTGTCTCCGTAATATCATTGATTTATTTGCATAATCTCAGACTTTAGAACACAGGAAGAGTATAGGAGAGGATGCAGGCATCTGTTAGGGGCCACAGACAACTTTGGTCCTTCAACCAACCCTCCTATGGTGCCAGTAAAATGGGAATGTTTTTGCTTTTTTGTCCTTGAATTATGAGCATAAGTGAAAGTGAAATATATCAACCTCATAACCATAACCATAACCATCCGTCTCTCCAGTTATCAAAGCTCTCTCCTGCATCAGGTAAGTTTGCCAGAAAGTAGCTTACTTGCATTACAATGATTTTAGCTCCTTTGAAACAATAACTTAAGTTTAATATTAATTGCCTTTAAGTTTTTTGTACCTAGCGTCAATAATAAACATTATATAATGTTTTGTTTTTTTCTGTAAAGCCATTGAGCATTGTATCGTCCCTGAGAATTATACAGGCAAGGGAGGAAACAAAAGTAATACATGGAGGTGGGAAAGAGAAAGAAATTCAAAGGTCACAAGGATTCACAGTTTCACTGAGGACTGAAACTAGAAATAGCCTCACAATCTTGTTCCAGAGACTATGAAAGTTTAGATACAAGGGAACTCCATGGCAAACCCCATGATAAAACAACAACAACACAACAAAAGGTTTAAGAAGAACCAAGTTCATACATGAGTTTAAACATATCTAGACTACGTCACAAGCATTTGGTTTTTGGGGTTGGGTGAGCATAGTGATGGAAAAATATCCTTAAGGTAACATGCTGAAATCATGTGGGTCAGCTGGGGGTCTGCCTCTAACTTTGATGTTCTTCTGGCTTTGACTCTGCCAGTTAGATACACTTTATCATTTCCAAGATACATGAACATAAGGTACAGTTTGTATTATGTATGAGACATAACTGAATTTGAAGACAACTTGTCAGAAACTCTGTCTCTCTTGCCATAATCCCTAGCACAGTGTCTGGGATGTGGAATAGGTTCAAATGTTTGGGACTGATGAATAACAGATGTCTTGTTATGAATTGTGTTAGGAAGGAAGCAACAGCTTTGTAACTGACATAATCATTTTTCAGTAAAGATACATGATATGAGAGCAAAGAAATTTTAATTTTAATGATCATGCAGACCTTATCTTGTCTGAAGAAATATATTAATGATATTTTCCCCCATACAATTAGGCTATAGAATGTGAAGGAGTGGTCTACTGAGTGGGTGTAAAAGGGCTTGTGTAGGTGGTTCTCACAGGAACTTTACACTCCTGAAATCATGTGCTACTATGGCAACTACCATGGTGGCCTGAGCTGTGGCTACGGCTGTGGATGTAACTATGGCTGTGGTGGGTAAGGATGAAGCTGCTGACAGCCAGGCAACTTTGGAACGTATTGGTCCCATGGATTCTACTTAAAATCCTGCATTGTTGCTTCTCCCTTTGGACTCATTTATCTCTGAACCTATGTTTTTACCTCCAAGTTGTTTTATACCTTCTGATTTATGTTTAGTTTTAACAATGGCAAATAAATTCTCATCTACAACATGCAAAACTTTATAATTTCAGCTTCATCCACTAGATTGAACAAACTTAATGGATAACTTTCATTTAACTTAGAATTTACCTTTTTCCCTCTTATGTAACCTTAATACATTGAAGTAATTTTATTTTAATATCTTATGTAGAAAAATTTCAACCTTATTTCAAACATCATCTGATTTTGACATCATGACGAGTCTTTACTTTTTGTTTATTTCTCTCATTAATATTTGCCTCTGTGGTTTTGTGATTGCCTGGGTGAAAATTTTCTCTTAATAGTAAAATTTATAGACGATTAGGTGAGATTCAACAAGCAGCATTTAGCTATTTTTTTTCTTTTGCAGCTGCTACTTAAATACTTGGTGTTGACAGTAAATAGTTCAATTGCTATTTATTGGAGACCTTGGGGCATAAAATCACTCACCTCAGAAGACAACTATAAGATTACTTATCTATTGATAAATAAATACAAGGAACCTAAGGTAATAAATTGTGAGGTATTAGTGAGAAATTTTATTTAAAGAACAAGCTAGAGAGTCCTCCTTCCCTTTCTTCCTTCACCAAGTACTGGGGACCTACAAGATTCTTATTTTTCTACTAAGTTGAAGGAATAGAATTGGAAAGGAAAGATCATGGCCTGCCATGGCAGAGCAGATATTAGGTAGGTGACCCTAAGTATCTGAGCCAAAGCGGGTCCAAGAGGAAAAGCAGGAGCTAGGACTGTCTTTTAATTGCCACGAACCAATCAGAACAACTATTCCTTAATCTCATCAAATGGAGAATTCACTTCCTTTCCTTTGGGGAATTTATTAATCTGAGTAATCTAGCTGATGACACAAAGTACCCCATACCTCAGTGATCTCATTCATCATAATGGTGCTAAACACCATCTACACAGATTCAAGCCCATGAATTTGTTTTTTTCTTTCCAGCCCAGATCTCTCACTTGAAAACCAGTTTCGTGCAACCAACTATCTATATAAGTCTTACATATCTCATAGTCATCTTAAGCTGAAAACGTCTAAAATTAAATTTCTCGTCTTCCTCTACTCCGAAGAAAATTTGATCTACCTACAAGCTTTCCCATGTCAGTTCACTACATATCCACATTTTCAGACCAAAAACCTTTGAGTTCCTTGACTACTCTCTTTCTTTTGAAGGCTACATCTAATCTATCAAAAAGTTATATCAACTCTACTTTCAAACATATCAAGAATCCAACCATTTCTTGCCATCTCCACCACTATAACCCGAGTTCTTGTCCAAGCTACACGTAGTAGATGCTTTTAGTGTTCTACCCATACCTGCTTGGATCTCTTTTCCAATTGCCATGCACAATGCCTTCTTGAATGCTTTCCTTTTCCTTGCAGGACATTTGGTTCTGTATAAAAACATCCATAAGACATTTGGTCTAAGCCAAAAGGTCCTTGATATTTGCAGGAACATTTGGTTCTGTTCAAAACATCCATGAGACATTTGGTCCATTTAAATTAGGTGAATGTTTTCTGTATGCAGCAACCTTATGATATGTGTGTTCTACTTGTTTTAAGGAAGAACATTCACTTACTTACATTTTGCACAATAATATAGCAAACACTTACTGAGTGCTTATGCTGTAAGAACTACCATACTTACTTCTTTACTGTCATATCCTTCTTGTCCCCACAACAATCCTATAAGGTGTATGCTATTATTAAACCCTGGCCCATTTTTTTTTATTTATGAGATTTTATATAACTTAGATCATTGAAATCATATAGCAATTTTTGTATACTGCTTTTGTTAGTTAGCATTATACAGTCACTAGGGCCTCCCCATGGCATTAAAATGATTTTTTTTTCCATTAGAGTATCCCCAAAGCTTAAAACAGGACCTTACAGTTTATGTACAATAAATATATTTGTTGAATGAATAAATGTGAGAATGAATGAATTTAAAGCTACCGTGATTTACTAATTTTATATTATTTCATGTTGGAGGGCTGACTAAACATTGTCTTCAATTCTGCCATAGTGTTCCATGCTATCAACTTTCTTTATTTTACTATTCCTCTATTGTTGTACATGTAGGTTGTTTCCCATTTTTGTTTTTCTTATTATAAAAACTTCTGAGATGAACATCTTCTTTGTGCATACACTTTTATCATTGTTTTTTATCTTATCCTTCGGATGACTTCTTATAATTATTACATGTATTGTATACTTTGGAGTCTTTTGTTTGTTCTCTAGGAATGATCCATGACTTTGGCTCTATATTTTCTGGTAGGTATCACAGAAATTAATTACATGATTTAGTGTCCATAGAATAGAAGTAATTCTGCTTCCCAGATGATATTATGTCTGGTCCTGAGAAAACATACTTCCATGAGTGTTCATAATATACTGTATAATGTAGTAAGTGATGTCTATACAGTAAAGAGAATGTAATGTGACGATGCAAACTCCTTAAAGTCAGGTTTTATTTTTCCTGTAATCAGAAGAATAAACTTCAGAATACTTATTCTTACCAGCTTCCTCAACAGCGGCAGATGGTATAACTACAAAGAACACATCAGTAAATGTAATCCTGTTGTGGTTGGAGAAAAATGTTACAGTCCAGATGTTTGACTATGCTACTTTGAATTTATCCCAGGATATATTTTAGAAAATTCTACATAAAATAAAAGGGAGCATCACATTCAAGAATGCTGTATAAATTTTGTTTCTCCCACTAACTTCAGACAATTATTTCATCCCATTGAATTCTAGGTTAACCTTCTGGAGGAGTACCAGGAATTCAGGAATTCTATGTTTTGGTTAAGTGGGAAGCCACGTGCTTCAACAATTAGCTACCTTAACAGTAGAATTTTATGAATGTCACTGTGTCTGTTATACGTTTTTTTCTTTTTTAGAGAATATGAGGATTGCATTCATAAAACTGAATACTGTGGACTTTAGATCAATCTGTTTTTTAGTATAAGAGAAAAGAGCTAAGAAAACTCAAAATTAACAACTGCCCCATGTTGCTGATGCAGTCTGTTTTATTTTACATTACTGTTTATACGTGGACCGTCTCAGTGTTTGCTGGAACAGTCAGGCTGCCAGGACATTGACATGGGAGTAATTGTCTTGGTTACAGAGTAAAAGTCTTCTGAGTAATAGAGTACAAGAGAGAAATTTCAAACATGTAAAACAAAACATGAGACAGTCCTGATGGTATATTTATGAGGTTAAAAAATGTTAGAGAGATATATAATGAACTTCACGAATTAAGCAAAGATATCTAGTTGCAAAGCAAAACACAATTTAACCTACTAATACATCAAAGGAGAAACCAGTAATAACAGGAGTGGAAGCGATTTGTGGTTGCCATAGAACATCAGAGAGTGGAGCAACCTACCAATACATCAAAGGAGAAACCAGTAATAACAAGAGCAGAAGCAATCTGCGGTTGCCATAGAAGATCAGGGAGTGGAGCGCATCACTGAGACACGCACGAGGGTCATTGCAGTAGCTGATCATATATGTCTTCGAGCTTGTCCATCTGGGGTAACCCAGAATATTGCTCAGTAAATGCATTAAAGAAATGGGCTGGGTAAATATAGTTTCTGGAATACAATAGATACAGGATTTAGTCCAAGGTATATGTTGACAAAAATAATTTTATTGCATAATTAATTCTTCCTAGCTCACAGAGCACAGACAGAAGTATCCAGAATCTCTTGGGAATAAAAAGTCAAATCTCTAGAAGCCTCCTAGGAAAACATTAATTGCCCTGATAAATTTATCCCTATCCAAAGTCTAGCTGTTCAGCTTATAGGCTCAGTTAGGTGGTTTGGTTCAGTCAGTACATTGAGAGCAAATCCGTTTCTCAGGGGCTGACCAACATTAACAAGTTCAAGTGGATCATCTATAAAACATAATGCCAACTTATTAATATACAATAAGAAATAATTGTTGCAGGAACGGTAATACTTGAGTGTGATTGATTTGTAAACTCTCCTTGTAGTTAACCTACATGGAAATCCAAATTATAATCAGATCACTTTGTTAATTTACAGAGACAAATTACTGTCACAGGGAAATGGAAATACAGTTCACGAGCTGCATAATGATGTTTCGGTCAACGAGAGACTGCATATACAACATTGGTCCCATAAGAATAATACCATATAGCCTAGGTGTGTAGTAGGCTATACTATCCAGGTTTGTGTAAGTACACTCTATGATGTCCATACAATGATGAAATAGCCTAATTATGCATTTCTCATGACATAGCCCCATCATTAAGCGATGCATCACTGTACAGCTTTGTATTACCACATCATCTCTATTTTATATGGGGAATGGAATCATAATCAGAGGCCAATTTATTAATTTACCCAAGAAATCACTGTCAAAATGGCCAAAGGACTCAAACCTAATATAATCAGTTTGCTCTTTTCCCATAAGGAATGGTAAGACTGATAATAATCAGAAAATTGTGTTCTGGGCCAAGAATCAGAACACAGGGAAGACATAAACTGAATGTTTAATCATGTCAGACTAAGATACTTTAATAAAGTCATCACACAATGTATTTGATCATTCTAACGTGGCTAGAAGTACTTGAAGTCCTATAGTAATGTCACCTTTGCCCTGAAGACTATTTGGGTCCCTCAGTGTAACTCCAGTATCCTAAAGAAACTCACTAGAGCCTTTTAGCTCCTTAATCAGTGAATACTTTGATTATGCTAGCTGCCGTGTTTGCACTGCATGCCTAGGAATCTAGTCAAGACTTTCCTTACTGACTAGAGTTACTAGAGATAGACTAATACTCTTTATTTTTTTAATTTTTTTTTTTACAGTTTGATTTATTTATTTTTTTTTTTGTGAGGAAGATCAGCCCTGAGCTAACATCCATGCTAATCCTCCTCTTTTTGCTGAGGAAGACCGGCTCTGAGCTAACATCTATTGCCAATCCTCCTCCTTTTTTTTTTTTTTGTTTCCCCAAAGCCCCAGTAGATAGTTGTATGTCATAGCTGCACATCCTTCTAGTTGCTGTATGTGGGATGCGGCCTCAGCATGGCTGGAGAAGCGGTGCGTAGGTGCGTGCCTGGATCCGAACCCGGGCGCCAGTAGCAGAGCGCGCGCACTTAACCGCTAAGCCACGGGGCCGGCCCATACTCTTTAGTATTAATATTAGTAATAAATTATTATTTAGTACTACTAAAAAAGACTCCAGTGCTAAGTTTGTCAAAAAATGAAATAAATTTCCTTTCTAATAAACATAACTTTGGTTTTCAAATGGTTGATCTATGTAGCCCTTTCTGAAAGTAACTACATAACTCAAAAACTTGACTATTACAATATGTGGGAGAATGATTATCTTCATTTTGTCTATGGGTAAAGGGAAATTGGAAATAGTAAGATTAATGCTTTTTGCTATTTAAGAAATCCTTCAGTGTCTCAATACTTTAGTAATTTGAGTGTCTCATACAAGGTCCAAGATGCCTGGCCTATAAAATCTTCTAACTTAGCTTTTACTAACTTCATGAGCTTTGAATTACTGGTTGCCCATACATCTCTTGAGATTATATCTAAAATGCTGTGTTCATATGCTTTTCTTTGCAAGAATACTATCCACCTTTTCAATGGTTTGGTACATTGAAGAATATAAGTTCTAGCGCTTTGTGACAATGTCTAAAGCATCATTACTTTATTGTTCCAAATATAATATTTATCTAATCAGTAATAATTCTAGCAAATAATATAATTACTTCATACATTTGGAGTATGCTGCCACTAGATGTCGGTAGTGGTCATCCACTTTTAACACAAAAAAGGTAAATATACATTAAAAAAAAAATAGCCAAAGATATAAAAGGCAAAACAAAATAAAAACAAGTACAACAAAGGTCTTCTGAAATAAAGTATAAATGAAAAGTGTTACATAGTCCAAATGTATTATTACACATTGATAAGAGTGCAATTAGTGATAAAGTTACAACAGCTATTGTCATCTGTGAGCCAGACAGTAGAGCTTGAAATAATAGGAAGGGAAATAGTAGAAAGAGGCAAATTTAAGAGAAATTCAACTGACGTTAGATAATTTATGTCACAATCATAAATTTAGGACAGATTATGTACAGAAAAGTAATGGACATACGTGAAATAAAAAATATAATCGATGCTGTAGAAAGAGAGTAATGTTCTTAGCCATAGGTGATTTGTAGAATATTTATAAAAACAGCAAGCATATTCTATGTTCCAGAAAAAGCTTAATAATTTACAAAAATAAAAAATAAATTATATTTATCACCCCATGATGCTAGAAAACTAGAGATTACTTTAATACAAACTTTATTGAGATATGTATTTTAATTAAGTAATGAGTGGAGGAAAACATAAAGAATAAGACAAAAAAACATTTAGAAAGTAAGAACACTGCATATGAAAATCTAGATTTCTGTCTCACCATATAAAGTGAAACATGCAGAGCTTCAAATACGTTCATTATTTAACAGTAACAATTAAAAGAATAAAATTTAAAATAATTTATGTAGTTCAAAGTTAGGAGAAGACCAAAAAGGCAATTACAAAGAAATTGAAAGAGAAAGACAAAATAATAAAAATTAAAGCAAACACTAAAAAATAAGAATATGGAAAATTAGTAGAGTTAATAAATAGATCAGTTGGTTGGAGGAATCCAGAAAAATAAAAAAAAATCTCATGATGTAAATTTTGCTTGTGTATATAATGAAATTAAATATGAGCAAGAAGATATACTAAGGACTACAGCACGCTTTTTTCCCCTGAAATATAGGACAACAGCATTCAGGTTGAATGCTAAGAAATTGAAAATATCTGAATAAAAGTCATGCCTTGCTCCATAAATATTTCAAGAAAGAATGGACAATTAATTATGAAAGCTAAAGAAAACATATCCAATGTAAATCTTTTCAAGGCATTTTTTTCTAGACTTTCAAAGATCACATAGACCAACACAGAAATACATTTTGTAAAGTTAAAATTATTCTTGTACTTAAACTTAAAAAAGATATCACAAAGGATAACTAAAAATTCAATACCCTTCTTTATATTTGTAAAATTCCTAAATAAAACACTAGGAACAAATGAACATGAGGCAAAACCAGCCTTTTTATTGTGTTGTCATGAACTGTTAATTCTGACAATAGTACCATGCTGTTTTCTTTTGTATATTTTAATATCTACTGGAAAAGTTCTAGTGTGGAAAACTACTTTCTTCTTTCAGATAAATGTTACGATAATTTGGGAAATTTCCCCCCAAAATCACACTATGATATCAATTAGGATCCTGTTATATTTATGAATTAAAATGGGAAAGATTATAATCATTTCTGTATTTTATCTTCCCATATAATGAAATAGATGGCATAACTCATCCTTCATTCAAGTCTTCTACGTCCTTCCATAAAGTTTTTTACCAATGTGATGTATATTTCTTGTTAAATCCATTGCTCTATTTGACATTATTCTTGAAATTGGAATAAGCTATTATTCAATTATGCTTTCTAAAAGGCTTTGTTAGTGCACATGAAAGTCTATAATTTTGTAATGTTTATTTTATAACTATCCATCTAATTGTAGTCTTTTGTTACTCTCATTGTAGTTGATTTGATTTTCTTATGTTTTCCAACTGTGACCATATCATCAATTTCATAATAATATTTACATTCCACTATATCATTTCTCAGATTATTTTCTTTTCCAGTTGCATTAACATCCTCCACAGAAAGTTGATCAATAACTGGAGTAATTATGGAAATCCTTGCTTTATTTTAGTGTTCATTCACAACATGGATGATAAAATTCAACAGTACACGTAAATTGAAGCAATCATCTTGGACAACATAGAAATAAAGAATGGTTAGTTTTCCTATAGCAAAATGTTCATAGAGTTATTTAATAATAAAAAGTTATGTCTTTATCTTTTTCAAGTATTATCACCACTGGAATTGTGTCAAGAAAATGATCTAGAGGGGCCGGCCCCGTGGCTTGGTGGTTAAGTGAGCGCGCTCCACTGCTGGCGACCCGAGTTCGGATCCCGGGCTCCCACCGGCACGCTGCTTCTCCGGCCATGCTGAGGCCGCGCCCCACATACAGCAACTAGAAGGATGTGCAGCTATGACACACAACTATCTACTGGGGCTTTGGGGGAAAAAATAAATAAATAAAATCTTTAAAAAAAAAAAAAAAAAAGAAAATGATCTAGAGATTTAATATCAGATATTTTTAAAAATCTCCATCCATAGAAAATTAATGTATTTTGCCTCTAATAATTCCATCTCTTAAAGACTCTGATCCTTTCCTGGGTAAATGGAGCTTTGCTGCCATATTTATACCATCATTCTTTATACCATCATCATTCTTTATACCACCAGCAATAACTAGATAGAGATGGAAATATATTTTAACAAAAATATCACTGTAATTGGGTATTGTGTATGGCAATAAAGAAACAGAACATAAAAGTTTATAAAGCACCTCTGATGTTTGGTCAGACTGGAACCAATGAGAATGTAGGATTGCTTATTACTTTTACATATTTACAGTCTCTAGTCTAGAACTTAAAATATCATCGACGCTTCACATTGTGTTATTTATGTTTCACATAAATAACAGTAGTTGCAGTAGTGGATAAATACTTCTTGACGTGTCTTTTCCTGAACCTAGGATATTATTAGGAACTATTCAAGAAATCAATTAAAGAGAGTATGAGAAGTGATTAAGTAACAAAGGATAGATGTATTTTAGACATTAATATACTAAACATACTTCAATATACACATTTTACTATACATGCCTCAAATATACATATTTTACACTAAATATAATGCACATAGGTGTCACACACACACAAATTATATACATACTTATTTTTTTATTGGAAAACATATTTCAGATATTTCGTGCTTAAGAAATGTTGATGCACATAAAACCGAATGCCGTATAACCACATAAAAATGCTCAAACCAATGACAGTGCTATGAATTAGGCTAAAAACATCATTTACTAGCAAATACCAAAATCAATCCTGTCCAAAAACAGAAATAAAACAAAAAGTAGTATTTATCTGGACATTTGGATTCTCTCCGAAGACAAAAATCAAGACAATTTCGGTGATAACACGATAGAACCTCTAAATCCTGCTCATTGCAACCTGGGGTTCTGTACATCGTGTTTGAAATCTGTAGAGGGATGATGTTATTATTTCAAAACAAGCTTAAGTAATATGTGTGGCTTTCAAGCTATGCAAACTCATGAAGCTTGGTTACAGAGATTAAGTACGGCAGTAAATCTTTTTTATTATTAAAAGCATATAACACACCTTAAAGAATTTAGAGAAAACAGTAAAGGAATTCTGAAACTAATGGGTGTGAGAGCCTCTCCTCTAAATGAACACATGTTAATGACATGGTTTTCATACAAATTAGTTGATAAAAGACACAGCATGATTGCTTGTTGTTTGTCACACCCACTACAGAGGGTGTATAAAAGGCCCAGTGGAAGTAGAGAAGTTCATATTCTGCAAGCGAACACTTTGTTCTCACCTAAATCCTCAACTCTTGACACCATGAGCTATTACTACCCCAACTACTATGGAGGTCTGGGCTACGGCCTTGGCGGTCTGGGCTGTGGCTATGGCTACTTCCGAGGTCTGGGCTGTGGCTACGGTGCTGGCTATGGGGGCTACGGATACGGCTGCTACCGCCCATGTTACTATGGAAGATACTGGTCCTCTGGCTTCTACTGAGAAATCCTGCCCGCAACCTTGCACACAACTGAGGACTTTTAGCTGTTCCCTGCTGCTGTTTCTACCTTCTCCACACTTCATTCCGTTGATGCCTCTCTCAGATTAAACAACGATGAGCCCATCCTTGGTTGCCGTGATAGACCTTCAGATTTCAGCCTACCAGGACTGACTTGATAAAAATTGTCTGAACTTGCCATTCTAATTTTGGGGTTGGGGGGGAGATTTACTGTTTGGGTAACAATTCTCCTTTTGGATACATATTTTGGCAGAACTCTTATTCCAAATTGGTCATGTGAGATATGTGAAAATTCACTTTACATTAAACTTACTTTGGCATTTGAAAGGTGTCATAGCTGTCTGTTCCTCATCAACAGGCTTTCCCTATGGACAAAGCATGGAGTGTGAGTTTATGCGTGTGTCTGTCTGCAATCTGTGTCCGTGTGCCCTGTGAAAGCTCCTGACGGTGGCGTTATCGCTGTAATCTTAGGTGACGGCGAGGGTAGGGAGATTTTCCAGCAGGTCTTTTCACACTTTGTTAAAAGTATATGGACACAGCTGCAGCTGCTCTTAACCAATCTCACATCTTCACAGCGGGACCATTATGCAACATTATTGCACCATTTGCCATTGTTGTACTCAAAACCCTGCTGTCTTTTGCTGTTTCCAAGCAGGACACAACTCTGTTGTGTTGTTGGAAGCTGTGTTCTTAATGGATTTCTTCCACTATGGCTGCATTTTTGGTCTCACCTAAATGCCAAGTGAAGGAGCTCAAACAGCCTTCAGAATTCCATAGCACTTGATCCGCTAAGTTGCTATTCTTGTCACCAGGAGCCCAGAGCTCTATGTTATATTTGGATATGTGGCTCAGCAAGTCCTTACGTTGGGTGCCGAAATACACATTTGTCATACTGTAGATGTTTGCTCCTCAAAATGTCCTACTTTGATTAGTTTTACTTACTTCATAATCAGATTAATTATGTTTATGTATCTCAGTTTGTGATTCTATGTAAAGGACCAAAAGTCCCTGTCTCTAGTGTGTGTGTTTGAGCATCAGTTCTATTTCTAAGTTTCCAGAAGTGCCTGCATTGTTCTTGGTTGCTCTGTTTATCTATTATTTGTACCTCCAGTTGATGTCTTCATTTTATATTTAACTTTTTTTTTTAGAACAAGACTTGCTTCACTGATGATAAAACCCACAAAAACGGAGATTGTATGGAACTCTTATTGTCTCTCTGAGGAACATTTTTTTTCAGTTGTCAGGAAGAAAGTTCTCTTAAAATATCTCAGAATGAATGACAGCTTTTGAAAGACAACTGCATTCAGGCTATTACAACAAAAATAGGTCAACATTTGCCCTACTTATATATTAATTCATGACAGTGGCATCCTTAGCTTTGGATTCTATAAACCAAACTGATCAAAGACAGAAGCACATGATCTCTGAAAAAAAGATGCCATTTTTAATTTCTATTAAGAACATAGGATGATCCTGACAAATATATTAGTATCTCTGCTTGTATTACTGAAAATGTTGATAATGAGTGTCTTTAGCTGTTGACTCATAAAATAGTAGCAACAGACATCATCAACAAATATTAGACATGAGATACAGAATATCACATGCAGTACAAGTTCAAGGGACCAATACCAAAGTTTCTACAAACTTTATAGCATAATTATACATCAGTTCACTATTTTTTTTTTTTTGGTGAGGAAGATTGGCCCCGAGCTAATATCTATTGCCAATCTTCCTCTTTCTGCTTGAGGAAGATTGTCCCTGAGCTAACATCCGGACCAATCTTCCTCTATTTTGTATGTGGGATGGTGCCTCAGCATGGCTTGATGAGCAGTGTGGAGGTCCACGCCCAGGATCCGAACCCATGAAACCCAGGCTGCCAAAGCAGAATGCACAAACTTAACCACCGCACCACTGGGCTGGTCCAGTCCACTTTTTTAAAAAATCCATATTATTAGATGAACTGGACTTGGGTATCTAAGAAAAATGGCTGTGCTAATTGTGTCAACAAGAGCCCCAGCTTTTTCAGTTTTACTGTGCTTGGTGATGCCATGGTGGCTGGTGCCACTCATGATGGATTCAATCATGCATGTATTCAACCATCTACCCAGAATAATATATCATCACATTGTGCCCAATCTGTACTAAGTACTAGAGGTAGAAAGACATAAAACGTTTCCTGAGATCTTGATGAGATAACAGGTCAGATGGAAATTCAGATAATAAATATATAATTACAATTCTCTGTGTTAACTTTTCAGAAAGATTTATGTACTGGGTGCAACGGGACCTCAGAGGAGGAGCATCTAATCAAGTCTCATGGGATCAGTGAAAGTTTCACCAAAAGACACTGTTTGAGCTTAGTATTAAAGAAAAGTACAAGAAGGGAGGATTTAGAACTTGTTGGGGTGTAGTGTTAGTATTAGCCTGAGTGCTCTAGGCATCCCAGTTTCCCCAAACCAATAACTAGATGCAGGTTTCTCTAGGAGACAGGTGCTCATTCAACATTTTCAGTAGAGATTCATTTGGAAACTAGAAATTGGAAGGTGGAGTTAGATTGCCTGGGAAGCTCGTCTAACTTCACAGGTGATAACCATCGTCAAAAATAATGGTGGCAGTTATCTGGGAATTGCTGTGAGTGGGGATATGAAATTGAAGAGAGATAACTTAAAAGAGTCAGTGCCCTGTTTTGTAACCAGCATAAATCTTAAGAAGATTAAAGTTATAGAATCAATTGTATCAGAAAGATATTATTTTGGTGATCATAGGTTTTAATCAGAAATATATTGCTGAAGGCTTTCATTGAATTCTCCTTAGATACAACGTTACTTAAGAATATCCTTATTTAGTAAAGAATATTATATTCTCTTTTACCATTTTCAAAGCACTTTCCTGTGTATTTTCTGCTCAATGTTTATGACTGCTTTTCGAACTATACAAAGTTATTTTTATTCTATTTTCAAAATGAATTTAAACAAAATGTCCAATGTCACATTAAGTGACATAACCAGAACTAGAAGCTACATTGTTTAACTTTAGTTTACTGATCTGTACAGAGGAGAAAACTTTCTTTGAATAAGGAACAACATGTTCTTTTGAAGGTCAACAGGTAGAATGTGGGATTAAAGTAGTGTCAATCTTCTCTCCACACTAAAGGGTCATAAAGCAAGTCCTTAGAAGCTCAATCTCTCATATAGTTACTTTTGAGATGCATAGTGGACTCATATTCCATATTTCATATGGTATTATTTTCTCAATTCTCTTTGAACTCCTTGTGAATCATGAATGTGCAATGAAACATATGAAGTTTAGGGATATTACTAATGATTTAATTTTAGGAATTTGAGTGTTAAGAGCATTCAAGATAGGAAGGTTAAGAGACTATATTAGTTTTCTATTGCTGCTTAACAAATCACCACAAACTTACAAGCTTAAAACAGCACCCATTTCTTAGCTCCCACTTCTGTAGGTCAGAGGTCTGGCAAGGTGTCTCAGGGTTCTCTGCTCAGGGTATCCTAAAGCTGAAATCAAGGCATCAGCCAAGCTGAGCTCTTATCTGGAGGCTCTGGAGAAGAATCTGCTCCCCAGCTCATACTGGTTGTTGAGAGAATCCAGTTCCTATGGTTGTAGGACTGAGTTCCCGTTTCGACGCTGGCTGACAGCTGGGGGCTACTCTCAGCAACTAGAGGCTGTCTACATTCCTTGCCACATGGCCCCCTCCACCTTTGAGCCCGCAAAGACATGTCAAACCCTCCTCAAGCTCCGAGTCTATGACTTCGTCTTCTGCTCCTAGCTAGAGAAAACTCTACTTTTACAGGGTTCATGCGATTAGGTCAGGCCCACCCAGATGGTCTCCCTTTCTTAAAGTCGACTGTGCCATATGAAATAGCCTAACCACAGGAGTCAAACCAATCATATTGATGATGCTGGAGTAACACAGGGTGTAGACACCAGGAAGGGGGATGTTCTTGGAGGCCGTCTTAACATGCTGCCTAAAACAGAAACATGTTTTCATACTATCCTGAACAAGTGCTTTCCACCTGATTCAGCGTAAATGCAAAGCCCTTGCTATGACCCCCCTCTGTACATGTGTGAAATTACGTTTTAAATAGTGCTGCTAAGAGTTTAACTGTCCAGCACAGACCTAAATGATCTTACATCTCTGTTGCAATCTTCCTCACCTATCTCCCTGGTTCATTCCGCTTCAGGCAAATTGGCCCTCAAAGGAGCCTAATATGCCACCATTTCAGAGCATTTGTGCTTTCGGTTCCCTCTGCCTGGCATGCTCTTTCCCCAGACAGCTACATGGCTCATGCTGTCATCCGTCAGATCTTTCTTCAAAAGTCACTTATCTAGAATGGGCCTTCCCTACCAATCTATCTACACTTGCAATATCCCCAATAGATCATTGCTTATCTCCCACCTCTGCTTTATATTTCGTCCTTAGCAGTTACCACTATCACTATGTAACATGCACTTTTTGATTGGTTGATTGATTGGTTGCCCTCCTTCCCCATTAGAATGCAACTTTCAGGAAGATGGGGCTTTTGTCTGCCTTGTTTACTTCCTTTAAATATGCTTCTCACTGCCTGGGAAAATGTTGGGCACCTAGTAGCCACTCAGTAAATATTTATTGAGTGGATAAATTAGGTCTATATTTGTTTATGGTCTGTCTCCTCCACTAAAATGCTAGCCCAGTGGAGATGGGGGATTTGTTTTTCTTTCTACTGCTTTACCTCCAAAACAAGTAGGTAAATGTTCTCTATTATTTGTTGAAGGAATGAATGAGAATTAATTTGAATTCGTGGGATGCGAAAAAAGAAGCTTGACTCAGGTATGAATCCAGGTTTCTGGCTTGGATAGCTGGTGATTTTTGAAGCTCTTTGCCAAGATAGGAACCATGGGGAAGAGAAAAAACGTTGAGTGTGTGATGGGTGAAAGGTAAGATGATCAGTGTTTTTCGTCTTTTTTTGTTGTTGTTAACATTTTTCACATATTGAATTTGAAATAAATTTCAAAGCGAATAATGTGCAGATGAGAGAGAGACGGTGGAGAGTTGCCAGGGTTACTGCCTGATGGTGACTGTTTGATCTGTGAAATGAAGTGGAGCTAGGCTTGAGTGAGAGAACGGGAGAGTGAGACGGTGTTTTAAAAGAAAGACAGATGTTTGGCATGATTGTGGCTATGGGGGAAGGAACCAACTGGAGTGGAAAGGTAGGTTTACGGGCAGTGTTGAGGGTTCAGTGGGGATTAGAGGCAACTCATTTGTGTTGTGTTCAATCCTCAGAGTTTTATGAGGTTTTTTGTTTTTTCCAGCTATGTAGAGTAGATCCAGTATAATTAATTTGCTAATATATTTCATTACTCGTGTTTATTAATATGATTTTTTTCTTTAAATGTAAGGTGTGTGTGTGAAATGTTTTTCAGCCAATGCTAAGACATACATCTCTATTTAATATTAAACCTAGTCATTGATATAGAAGTTCCTAAAAATATTGTGGATTATATGCACGGAAAAAGAATAACCAAAGAGATCTTGGTATCTGCTTGGTATCCTTCAAGCAGAGAGCAAGAGGGTGTTTTGCTCACTAGTGTATGCTCAAGGTATGTATAGCCCAGTGTCTGACTATGTTAACCACTCAGTAACTGCTTCTAGAGGAGCAATTTACAGTTTCTCTAGATACAACACAAACCCCAGGAGAGAAGTATGTTACTTCTCTGGCAAATCTAAGCCCCATCGACATTTTGAAGAGAAAGATCAAAAAAGAAGGAAAATAAATGAAAATGATTAAAATTATCCATAGTAAATCAGAAAATATAGAAAAGAAAAGATACAGTTTTCAAGAGCAAAAGGATGAAGCAGCAAAAAAAGTTTCTGATTAAAAAAACAAATCTTTTTTTATGTCAAATCATTTGAAAGTATCAAGAAATGATAATGGAAAAGCAATATAGTCTTGAGGAAAGGGAGAGGTAAAAACACAAATCCTGAATCATACGGTGTTGTGTAGATATTTAGCTAAAGGACAATGACCCAGTCCCCAATAAGTCGATATCCCACAATTATGTTACAGACTGTACCACAGGTAAGGCAACTGCCCAGACCTCCAAACAGAGCTCCTTGTCCATTTTATTTTCAATTAAGTCATTAGTTATATATTGCTCACATATTACTGCTTTAATATCTTATCCTGCACTAGAATGCAGCCTCTCTGAAGTTCATGGCTAGCTTTCCTTTTTTACACTGACTATATTAGTGCCTGAAATATAGCAATCATTAGGTGAATATGTGTCTAATGGATTAACCACTAAAAAGTTGTGCAGGCTGCCTTCAGCAGGCTAATAACTCCCCTAGATATTTCTAATGATAGTATTATGTTAATAAATATGCATGATGGGGTTGCTAAACGACTAAGAAAGGTTAATTTATGAGTAGCATGCTTTGTTTTTTACATGCTTTGTATTTTATTATATGCTTTGTATTTTAAAGTGGATTTAAAAAGAAATATTTAAAATACTTATTTTTAATTTCTTTTTAAAAGTAATTGCTTTTTTTTCTTAAATAGTTTAAATATTTCTTTTTTGAAGGTTAAATACTTCTCTTTGCAAAATGTCCTTTCAGATCATAATGTTTGTCCCATTTGTTTATGTTTGCTTTTGTTGCTCTTGTCTGAGGAGACAGATAGTACTACTATATAATAGTACTACAAAGAATTGTTATGAGTTTGAGTTTAATACATATAATCGACTTCAGATAGTGCCTGGACCATATTAATCACTTGGTAAATATTATTTATTATCATTGTTTACTTTAAAAATAATATATAAATCACATAGAAGAGGTCTGACATATCCTGTCTAGTTCTTTTTTTAATCAATATGTCATTTACATGTGTGCTGTCCATAGAAAATCATCAAAAAATTCCTTTTCCTGGATTGCCAATGAAAATGCCCTGTGGTAATTTTTAAATTAAAGTTCCTGCACTCCTTTTGCAGCTATTAGAGATACAATAATGAGGAAAGTTAAGCTCATATACTATTACCTTACCAAATTGGCTTATGTCCAAAGTCTCTTGAGTTGAAAGACATTTTGAGGAAATTTCCCTTTACCTTTTGCAGTTTTTGTATGATTGCTTGATTTTTCAACAGCTGTCTCAAAACCACAGAATTAGGTTGACTTTTAAGTGAATATATTTTAAAAATATACAAGGTTTAAAGAGAAAATAATGAATTGTTAGAAGAAATAAAAGGAGTCCTAATATTGATATTTGGCGAAATCTTGAGATGTGAATGCAGTGGTATCTCAGAAAGATGAAAGGCTGGAAAGAGTGCCTTTTCTCCAGCAACAACATGAGTCTTAAGGTGATTGGGGGAGAGTCTGGTCTTTTGTCTGCTGGGTGGGAGGCAGTGCTGGCTGATGATGAGAAGAGAGGGCAGATCACTTGATGTTGCATGTACGGTCGTCCCCGCTTACCTGCAGGGGATACATTCCAAGACCACCAGTGGATGCTTGAATCTGCGGATCCCACTGAACCCCATATATCCTATGTTTTTTCCTATACACATCTGTTTGAGGAGCGACAGCAAAGCTAGCATGAATTTCATTTTCATTCTTCACTGTTCACGGGTAGAAGATTCATTCTTACCGTAGGTCTTAGGAACCTCAGTATATAATTTTTTTTCTTTCCTTATTAAGTCAGGAACTTTCACCCTTTCAATTAAAGGAAGCACTTTATGGCTTCTCTTTGGCATCTCCGAATTGCCAGCATCACTACTCTTGCTCTTTGGGGCCATTATTGAATAAAATCGGGGTGACTTGAACACAAGCTCTTGCAATAGCGCAACAGTCGATCTGATGACTGAGATAGCTAGCAAGTGATGAAGGGGCAGGTAGCGGATACAGAGTGTATAGGCTGGACAAAGGGATGATTCACATTCCAAGAAGGATCGAGTGGGATGGTGGAAGATTTCATCATGCTACTCAAAACAGTGTGCAGTTTAAGATTTATGACGTGTTTATTTCTGGAATTTTCCATTTAATATTTTCAGACTGCAATTGACCATGGGTAACTGAAACTTCGGAAAGTTAAACTGCAGCTAAGAGGGGACTACTGTACAGGCAAAGCTTAGGGCTAGAGGTTGGCTTCTCTTTTAGGAGTCAGATAAAGCAGAAGAACATAGGAGGTAATCCCTAGATTGGATCTTAGGAGATCCTCTATTATCGATGTCCTCTATAAGGCAAAATATCTGGCTTTTTCTGGGTTATGACAAAGACTAAAGATAATAGTTTTTTTTTTTAATTTACCTTAAATTTCATTGAAACTAGATTCTTCTAACTGAAGCAGATTTAAATAGAGCAATTCTTTACCATCAATAATTCCCTGCAATTTGTAGATTGCAAAGCTTCATCCATATGGAAATACATAAGAATCTAATCACATTGTACTCTTAATAAACTGGTTAAAAAAAAAAAGCAAGTGTAATAAGGGTATATGAAATTCAAAAATCATCTATACTTTTTCTGATATTCAATTATTTTGAGGTTTTTTTTAAAGCGTAACTGGCTGAATATACATGCTAACTGCATTCATGTCTCTTGCACTTATTTCTAGTGATAATGAGAATAAATGACAGAATAAACAAAAATATAAGGCAGCTGCACAATATGGCAGAATAAAATCCCTCACCTGCAAGCATAGCCTCAATTTCAAGTTTACCTGCTGAAACCAGGCTGAATTGGAGCACTTAAGATTATTGTTGCATAATTCTGTCTGTCTGAGTTGTAGTTCTCTCACTGGTTAAAAAAAATAAAGGACAATGAAATAAATGATGCCTCAAGTCTCTTTGAATTCTGAAAGTCTATGGTCCTATGATAATATGGAAGTTAGAGTCTGGAATAAGAATATATTTGTGGGCAGGGAGCTATTTATAGTGATTAGCAGAAACTCCTTCTACACAATCTTCAATGGTATCTACCAAGCAGGCTTGCTCTACATGAGACAGGATGCTTGAGAAATTCCTCTGACTTCAGTTGGTGGCTCTGTTAAAAATTAAATATCATCATTGCACAAGCAAATGTCATTCTCAGCTGACATTGAAAGCACATTGTATTAAGACGTACATCATTGTTGACTGCCATTTTTCATAAGACTAGTATTTCAGGGAAGAGTTATGGTTCAATTTATGTGAATTCTTGGGAGAGGAAAGAACACACTTGGCTTAGGAAAGAGTCAACAGCCGAATGTCAAAGGAAAGGGTGCAATTAGAGGTAAATGCAATCTCGTGTGATGCAATTCGAAGAATACCTGAAGCTTTAGAGATGTGTTTATGGGGTTTGAAACTCAGAAACCTAATCAAGTATGGGGATCATAAACACAATAGCATCTTATTAGCAGTAAAATACTTTTCTAGGAATTCGAATGAAGCAAAAACTCAAACGTGCCGCATAACTTTGAAATGACTAGTTACTTAAACAAGGAAAGACATGGTTTGGTGTTAGGAAACAAGATAGTTGACATAGTTTTCAGTGATGTGTTCTACTGGATGACATTTAGAGATTTGGCTTTCCACACTCATCAGTGTATATAAACGTCCCTGTGCAGTCACATCACAGAACTACCTGCAACACCAAGCCAAACTCACCACTTCTGACACCATGAGCTACTGCGGCAGCTACTACGGAGGCCTAGGCTATGGCTACGGAGGTTTCGGTGGCCTGGGCTACGGCTACGGCTGTGGATATGGCAGCTTCCGAAGACTGGGCTATGGCTGTGGCTATGGAGGCTACAGATATGGTTCTGGCTGTGGGGGCTACGGATATGGCTGCTATTGTCCATGTTACTATGGAAGATACTGGTCTTCTGGCTTCTACTGAACAAATATTTTAAAATTTGCAACTCGTGGACTTAGTCTTCTGTGAGACTCTGATTCATCTAGAAAACTTTATTCCATAACCTGCATGCTTTATTTATCCTGTCTTGATAATTAAACTGTTATTTGGACCACCTGGTTTCTGACAATAATGTGAAGAAAGCTTGATGACCTGGATGCTGGTGTTTGATTAGTGATTTTCTTCAGAGATCCCCTTCTATATGGGATGGAGAGCTATTGTACTCTAGCAAGGCTTTATCTTTCAATAGCTGACATCTAATAATAAACTTTTTCTGATGTAATAAATATATTTGGAGCTTCAATTCTTTTATCACAATAAATTTGCTATGATGCAGTAATAAATCATCAGCCATGGCAACATTTTCTTCTTATATCTAAGAAATTTACCAATATATCTTATTTCATGATTATCTCTTCTTCTTCTTTCCCTTACCCTTTCCTCTTCCTCCTTCTCCTTCCTCTTGTCCTCCTCCTTCTCATCATCACTGTCAATATCTATCTTTTCTTTCCCACCCAAGCATAGGGATTCTATGTCTAAAGCTTAAAGAGCCTCTGTGATGATAACAAAATTTCAGTTTAATTTTTTAAATTCATTATTCCTTGGAAATTATCTTGTTAATCTCAAAGCAGAATAATAAGGAAAAACTTGAGTTTGCATGTAAATTATTTTAGAACACTTGAGAAAATAAACATGAAAGAATTATACCAAACTATTAACAATTGTTAAATCCAGGAAATGGGTGTACGATGTTTGTTGTAGTCTTTATTCTTCCTTCTTTTGGTATGCTTAAAATATGTCTTAAAATAAAAATTTCATAAGATAAAAAATGCAAAATTCCTAAGAATATATAAATAAGTTCAATTAGCAATATATTAAATAGATAATACATCATGACCAAGTGAGTTTTATTTAAAGAATGCAAAAAACCTTACCAGTTGGAAAATCATAAACATAAGTCCAAATGTTATCAGAGTAAGTAGGAAAAAATGTAACATCATATCCATAGATTATTTTAAATCCTCAGCCTGTTAATTCCAGCATTCTTATTATGTCTATTTCTAGTTCTAATGATTGATTTTCTCTTGAGTGTGTTTTCTCTTGCCTTTGGCATGCGTAGCATTTTTTTTGTTATTGTTGAAAATCAGATATGTTTTATTGGGTACTTGGATCTGAGGCAAAGAGGCCTTTAGTGTAAGAATTTATGTTAATCTGGTTAGGAGTCAGGCTGTGTTTAAATATTGTAGTTCTAGGGGCTAGAGGCTTGATTCCTCTCGACTGGATTTTTCTAAGTACACTTCGTCAGAGAGAATCTGTGTTTTGCAGATCTTTCTGCAGTAATCCACTATTATACTGGAATTTCTTTGGTGTGGTGATAAGGTTTAGGGGAAAAGAATCATTCTATAATTTTACAATTAAATCTCAGTCTGTTAGTGGGCTTGCGTCTCAAGGCTGACATTCACAACTGTTTCTTCAGTATAGTTCTTACTGTCTTCTCTGGATGTAGAGTTCCCTATACCTTTAATTGACGTCTTGACTCCTGTAGACACTGTTTTTTTCTCTCTCTCAGGTGAGACAGGGAGGCTGAAACTTACTCTAGTGGGAGTAATTCCCTTGCTCCAGGTAGGATAAAGCTCAGGTTAGATCTTTTTCCCTGGTGAGTAAGCCCTTGTTATGGAGAAGGCTCGGGGCGTATTTTATGTAGATTACTCTTCCCTTCCCCTACCAGAGCCATGAGGGGATCTTTCTTGGATCTCTACCATGAGAACCTAATGAAATTATTGGAGGTAAAGCCCAGTAAAGTGTAGAGATTCCCTTAAAAGCTTGACCCCCAGGAGTTTCTCATTCTTACACTAGTGCATACTCAATTTCCAGCAATCTAGCAAAATTACCATTTAAGTGTTCCATCCGGGGGTCAGCATTAGTGGCTTCTGTTCCAGGTAAGCAGATCTAGGTTGCAAGTTCAGATGTGCTGTCTCTGCAGACGTAGGGTGGTGATTTGCTCTGAACCTCAGAGTCCTGGTGGGTCCAATGAAAATCATTAATATTCAATTTTTTTCCCCCTTGCATTTTTTTTGTTGCCAGGATGGGAGTGATGACTTCCAAGTGCTTTACATGTTGGAGCAGAAAGCAGAAATTGATAAAGGGCATCTGAAAAACAAAAACAAAGAAAAAACCTACAACAAACATACTACTTGATGGTAAAATACTAAATGCTTTCTTCCTGAGCTTGGGAAGAAGACATAGATTTCTTCTTCTACTGCTTTTATTCATCATTGTCCTGGAGTTCCTAATAACTACAAGTAGGCTAAAATAATAGTGATAGTAGTAGTAATAATAATAATAATAAATAATTGGAAAGGAATCTATTATAATTAATAATAAATGTATCAAGTTTCCTCAGTATACATTTAATTTACAAAAATATGTTACATTTCTATTCATAAAGAATTAGAAAAAAAGTTAAAAAGTCAGTATAGTTTACAATAGCATCAACACATTAAATACAGGGGCTGGCCCAGTGGCGTAGCAGTTAAGTTCCCATGTTCCGTTTTGGCGGCCCGGGTTTGCAGGTTCGGATCTCGGGCATGGACTGACACATCGTTGGTTATTCCAGGTTTTTTGCATTTCTATATAAATTTTAGAACCACCTTTTAATGTCTACAAAAATTTC
The DNA here is from genome assembly GCF_057802395.1 of Ceratotherium simum simum. Lineage (NCBI taxonomy): Eukaryota > Metazoa > Chordata > Mammalia > Perissodactyla > Rhinocerotidae > Ceratotherium > Ceratotherium simum. The sequence continues at coordinate 15,146,547 of NC_141926.1, forward strand.
TTCTCAGATATTTTTATTATAATTGCACTGAATCTATAAATCAAATTGGCCAGAACTGTCAATAATAATGATTCTTCCAATCCACAATCATGATACATCTTTCCCTATACTTGGACCTTCTTTAGTCTCTGTAAGTAATGTTTTAAAGCTTACCATTCAGAGGAATTGCACAATTTTCTTAGAGTTATTAATAGGTGTGCAATCACAAAGGTCTGAATTGTCAGATTTTCTTGATACACAAGTCTGACTTAGCAACAGCATTACTAAGGAAGAGGCAAGGACAAAAATATGAGAGCAATAGTACTCTCTGCATCAATATCTCAGAGACACCAAACTGTCAGATATAGTTTTCAGAATCCTCTTTTCCACAACAGACCCACTTTTCTTTCCAAGTGAGGAAAGCTAATGGAGTGAAGTTTCAGTTAACTCAGGCAAGACGAGAATTAGGGTATGTCAGCATCCAACTTGCTACTCACCTAGCCTTCATCTGGCTACATCACTAACTTCCAATCTTCAACAGAACTGTAGTTTATAAATTTAAGATTTACTTACAATGAACAATCTAGATAAACCAGCTACACACTGCTAAAAGCAGTCCTAGAACAGTCAACTGTTGGAAGCAATAACCCATTCAAGATCCTCATCATTCATTTTCATTTTCAGCCAGTAAACTCCATCAGTCACTGAAGGGCAAATTTGTCTCCCATACCTCTTAGAAGAGGGGACGAGGTTAGAGATTCGCCATTAGTTCTTTCCTTCACACTATGTATTTAATGTTTTGTTTTGTTTTTGTTTTTCTTTGTGAGGAATATTAGCCCTGAGCTAACATCGTTGCCAATCCTCCTCTTTTTGCTGAGGAAGACTGGCCCTGGGCTAACATGCGTGCCCATCTTCCTCTGCTTTATATGGGACGCTGCCACAGCATGGCTTGACAAGTAGTGCACCGGTCCGCGCCCGGGATCCGAATCTGCAAACCCCAGACTGCAGAAGCGGAGCGTGGGAAACCAACCACTACACCACCGGACCAGCCCCACCACGACAATCTTGAGAAAGAAAAATATTAAGAACTTCTAAACTGTTTACTACAAGACACCATAAAAAAATTGAAAAGGCCTGTCACAGACTGGGAAAAGATGTTTGACATACATTTATGTGGCACTGGCACACATTATCTATATAGATATTCTATAAATGCAATAAGAAAAAATCTGAAACCAATTTTAAAAATTTGCAAAAAGCTCAGTTATTTCACAAAAGATATTCAAATACCTGATTAGCAGCTATAGGTGTTCAACACCGTTCGTCATCAGAGGAATGTACATTAAAACCGGAGTGAGAGGCAGTACTACACCCACACCAGAAAGGCAAAAATTGGAAGTACTTACGATATTTTGTTAGCTTAGGTAGGAATGTAGAGGAACAGGAACTTTTGAATATTATCATAGAGAATCTGATTTAGTATGGCACTTTAGAAAACTGTTTGGTCATGTCTATTGAAGCTGAACATACATATATTCTATGACACAGCAATTCTGCTCCTGGGAATGTGGCCAACAGCAAAGAGGTCATATGCCTACCAAAATAAATATCTATGGACATCCACACTAGTTCTATTCACAGTAGCTCCAGACTGGAAACAAGCTAAATGTCCATCAACATCTGTAGAATGGATAAATGCTTGTGACATTCCCACGCAGCAATGATGAAGAACAAGGTATTGTTACTCTCCGTAACGTGGGTGAAACTTACAGGCGTATAATTGAACTAAATAAGCCATACAGAAAAGAGTACTCATTGTATGATTATGTAAATCTATTTCAAGAAAAGATAACAAGAAAAATCTATCATGTAAGAGCTCAGAATCCATCCCTTCTATCCCATCCTCCTATCCTTTCCACCTTTGTCCCAATCTTCCTTTGTGGGGTGATCAGTTGGATTGGTTTGTGGTTTACCCTTCATTCCACCCCCCCTACACACACAAATAGTTTAATAGATGTATATTTTCTTGTTTATCTTCATATTTCTTACACAAAAATTACATATTGTATGTATTTTATTGCACTTTGCTTTTTTTCACTTAACAATGTTTCCTGGAAATCATTCCATGTCAGTTTCAAGACATGTTCTTTCTTTCTTTAAAGTTCTAAATGTTTCAAGTATTATAATACTCCATTTTGTGGATACACCATACTCAATTCAACTATTCTCTTATGTATGGATGCCTGGGTTTCTTCGTTATTTGAAATTACAAACAATGGTGCAATGACTAACATTGTACATATGTATACTTATATTGCTAGAGACATATCTTCAGGGTAAATTCCTGAAGAGGCATTGCTGATTCACAAGTTTATGGGTTTGTAGTTATTGCCAATTTCTTTTATATACTAGTTTTCTATTGCTGCTGTAATAAATTACTATAATCTTGGTGGTTTAAATAATTCATATTAATAAATTATAGTTCTAGGAGTCAGACATCAAACACAGATGTGGTAGGGCTACATCTCTTTCTGCGCTCTGTGGGAGAATATATTTCCTTGCCTCTTCCAGCTTCTAGAGGCTGCCCACATTTCATGGCTTGTGCCCATTCCTCCATCTTCAAAGTCAGCAATGGCATATGGATTCCTTCTCCTGCTGCCATTTCCCTGGATCTCCACAGGAGGGAAAGTTCTCTGCTTTTAAGGACTCGTGATAAGATTGGGCCCACCTGCATAACCAAGATATTCTCCTCATCTCAAGTTCCATAACCATAATCACGTCTGCAAAGTCTCTTTGGCCATGCAAAGTAATATTTTACAGATCATGGGGACTAGGGTACAGACTTGTTAGGGGGGCCATTATTCTCCCAACCACATACTCCATCTGGACTTTACAAATTTGCATTACAAGTCATGTACAAGAATGACTATTTCTCCATACCTCACCAACAGAATGCATTGGCATGTATTTAAAATTTTTGCCAATCTGATAGGTGACGAATGGCATATAAGGTAATTTTCATTTGTATTTCTTATACTATGAGTGAGGCTGAATATCTTTTGTTATGCTTAATGATCATTTTATATCTTTTGATGAATTATCTGTTCATATTTTTTGCCCATTGTCTTTTTCCTTCAATATTCAAAGTCATTATATGTTAAGAATATGATCCCTTTACCCATGACATTTGTTGCATACATTTCTCCTTGTTTGTCAGTTTTTTTTTCTTTTCTTTGTGGTGTTGTTGCAAACCAATGTATAGGCATAGTTATAGATATCGGCATAATTATAGATACAGATAAGATATAGATACACACACAAACACACACACATTAAATTACATACAAATTTCAATTAAGATTCACACTAAAAATCAAATTTATCAATTATTTATTTATTGTCTCTGGTTTTTGAGTAAAAGTTAGAAAGCCTTTCCTATTACCATTTTGTATAGGAATTCACCCATGTTCTGTGTTAGTACTGTATGGTTTCTTTACGTTTTGACTCGGATAGAGTTGGAATTGGTTACTTGTATGTCATACGTAGATAAGAATCTACACTGTCTTTTTGTTTTTTACAAGTGGTTGGCAATCTAGTTGCTCACTCATTATTTATTAAAAAGTCTATTTTTACCCAAGTGATTTGAGGTGCCCATCTTATCATACATTAAATTTTCATGTTATTTGGCTCTATATCTGGATTTTTAATTTTATTCCTGTGTCTTTTTATTCATGCACCAGTACCACATTTTTTTAATTACAGAGGCTTATATCATAGTTTAATATCTGGTAGGGCTAGAATTTCCCCATAGCCTTTTTACACTAATATTTTCCTGGCTATTCTTGAATATTTATTTTTTCACATGAAGTTTAGTATCAATATATCTATCTCAATTAGAAAAAACCTATAAATATTTTTATTGAGGTTGAATTGAATTTGTAAATAAACTTGTGGAAACCTTACATCCTTATGATGTTGAATCATCCATTCAATGAAGAGAGGATTTGTTTTTCAATTTATTCTAGTCTACTTTTAAGTTTTTCATGAGTTAAAATACCTAGTATAGTTTTGCACATTTTTAGCATAGATTCTGAAGCATTTTATATTCTTTGTTACTTTTGTAAATGAGGATTTCTCTATCACGATATCTTACTTCTTTGTGTATATGCAAACTATTGATTTTCTATGATAATTTTATATCGTGTTGCTTAATGAATTATATTAGTTTGAGTTAGTTTTATCCTTGATTCTCAAGAATTTTTCCAAGTATGCTGTTATGTTGCCTGCAAATAGAGACAGTTTTCCTTCTTTGTATCTTTTCCTAATTCTTACTCCTCTATTGATATTTCTTGCCCAGCTGCCTTAGTTATCTCCAGGACAAAGATTAATAGTAGTGAATATAGTGGGCATCTTTGCCTTTCTCTTCATCTTTGTGGAAATACCTCTAGGGTTTCATAATTAACTGAGATGCTGACTTTAAGACAATTTTGTTATGTTAAGAAATTGTCCAACAATTCCTATTTTGTTAAGTGCTTTTATCAGGAATACGTCGTGAAATCTGTCAAAAGTTATTCAGCATTTATGGAAATAGTATATGACTTTTCTTCTTGAATCTATTAATACCATTCATTAGGTTAATGAATGTCCTCATATTGATATCACTTATATTCTTAAAATAAATGCCATTTCTTCATGATGTATTTTTTTATTATGGCATTAGATTCTATTTACTAATGTTTTATTTAGTATTTTTGCATGCATACTCATAAGTAATATTGGTCTGTAATTTTCTTTTTGTGTGCATGCTATCTTTATCGAGTTTAGGTAAATGGTATATTTACTTCATAAAAAGTATTTGGAGGCTTCGTTCATTTTCAACGCTCTGGAACGATTTACATTGCAAAAGGACTATGTCTTTGAATTTTTGGTAGAATAGCCTTTGAAACTGATGGGACTTGTGGCTTTTTGTGTGCATGTGTGTGTGTGTATTTCTTACTTTCTGTTTCTTCTCAAAAATTAGTCTTTAATATTTCTATCATGGGTTCAATTCTAGTAAATCTTTTTCCTTAGAAAATTATGCACCTCATCCAAGTTTTCAAATCTATTTTCATAGACGTCTACAAAGACTCTCTCTCTCTCTAGCTATATATTTATTTACATATATTTATAATATATATTATATATTTTAATATACATTTTAGTTTAATTTAGTTATATTTTTCTTCTTCCTTTTCAAAAATGTTAACTGGTAGTTTTTCTATTTTGTTATTTGTTTCTAATAACTATGATTTTGCATTATTAATTATTCTATTCTTTCCAATTTTTTGTGCTTTATTTAATCAAATTTGTTTTTATCTTTATTATTCCTTCTTATGCTTTCTCTTTATTTACTTGTTTGTACTTTTACTCAATTTTGAATTGTAAATTTAATTCAATTATTGCATTTTTGTATTTCATTGATATATGTGCGTGTCTGGATTTTCCTCAGCTATCTTTGTAATGTATACTCCATATTATGATATGCAGTATTTTCATTATCATTATCACCATTTAAAAATTTTATAATTTTTTTTGTATTTTTCCTTCACCCAAGAGCTCGTAGTTTTTTGTTTTTATTTCTGGGTAGAAGGGCCCGTTAGGTTCTTATTTATTTTTTTATTAATTTCTATTTGTATTGCATTGTGATTAGAGAATATTTTTTGCAACATCTACTTCATGGAACTTCCTGATGCTTTCTTTGTGATATAATAAATCTTTGTAATGTTTCATAGATGCTTGACAATAATCTTTATTTTCTATTATCAAAATGTAAAGTTATATTTAATTTTAAAGTCAGTCAGTACTGCTTATTTTATTTTGATCCTCCATACTCTTACTTATATTTTTACTTTTTACCTGTCTTGTTCCGGGATTGGTGTGTTGGTCTATCTATGTCTCCATGCATCTCCAATATATTTTGCTTTATAAAGGCGGTTGCTGTGTTGTTTTTGCATATAGAATCATAACTGTTATTTCTTCATTTTGAATCGTCTTTTAACTTTTAACTAAGAAAATGGCCTTCTTTGATGCATTTTATCATTTGACTAGATTTTACTTTGATATCAGAGTCATAACCACTGCGTTCTCATTCTTCCCATTTGTCTAGTATACCTTTGTGTATACATTTTTTAAAAAATAATCTATTTTGTAGAACAGTTTTAGATTTACAAAAAAATTGTTAAGGTAGCACAGAGAGTTCTGTAAATCCTGCACCCAATTTCTCCTGTTATTAACATCTTACATTAGTATGGTACATTTGTTATAACTAATGAATCTATATTGATATGTTATTACTAAATAAAGTCCATACGTTATTCATATTTCCTTAGTTTTTATCTAACATACTTTCTCTGTTCTAGGATACCATCCAGGGTAGCATAGTGCATTTAGTCATCACAGCTCTTGAAATCTCTTCTTGGCTGAGATACTTTCTTAACTTTTCTGATCCCCAACAACCCTGACAGTTTCTAGAAGTATTGCTCAGGTATTTTGTAGAATGTCCCTCAAAACTGGGGTCCACCCAGTGTTTTTCTCATGATTAGACTAGAATTATGGTTTTTGGGAGGAAGATTGCAGAGGTAAAGAGCCATTTCCATCACATCATATCAAGGGTACATACTATCAACATAACTTTTCACTGTTGATGTAGACCTTGATCAACTGGCTGAGGTAATGGTTGTCATGTTTCTCTGCTGTAAGCAACTTACTTAGTAATATGCGTTTAAGACTCATTTATGTCTCGTCTTGATAACTCAATTCTTTTTATTCCTGGGTACGTTGTACGGATGTACTGCAGCTGTTCATCCATTCCTTTATCGAAGGACATTGCTTCCAGTTGTTGGAAGTTGTGAATAAAGCTTCCATAAATATTCACATGCAGGTGTTTGAGTAGGCAAAAATTTTCAAGTCATTTGGGTAAATATCAAGGAGAATAACTGCTGGATCATGTGATAGAACTATGTTTAGCTTTTTAAGAAACTGCCAAACTGTTTTCCAAAGTGGCTGTACCATTTTGAATTCTCACCAGCAAGGAAGGAGAGTTCATGCTATTTTGCATCTTTACCAGCAATTGGTATTGTCAGTTTCTGGAACTGTGTCTATTTTAATGTGTATAGTGGTATCTTGTTGTATCAGTTTGGATATACTTCTATTATTAGACTTTTTAATCATTTGGCTTTAAATGTTTCTCTTGAAAATAGCTGTTTCTTTGTGAGCCCAGTTAATATTTTAATGGGTAAGTTAAGCTTGTTCACATTTATTAGGTTGCTATTAGCTTTAGTGTCAGCTCTGAAAAAATATTTTATAATTACTATTGCATTGTTATATTTTCTCTGCTTCTTTCTTTATATATTATATTATATTTATTCAATACTTTATAAATTTCTTTTGATATTTAGAAATGTTTTGATAATTATTTTAGTGGTTAATTATGAATATTTGGTAAAAATATCCTTAGCCTCTCGTTTTCTTATTTAAACTTTTACTATCTGATTTGTCAGTTTTAAATGATAATCATTGATTATCATCTCTTACTTCAACTATCATGTAACTTTTTCTACCTTTTCTCCTCCCAACTTCTTTAATTTTTAGTTGAGTTAGTTTTACTTTTTAATACCATATGATGTTGACATATTATTCTTTTACTCTTATCTTCATATTTGGTTTAGTCTTAGATAAAAATTAAATATATTAAATTCTCAACATCTATCCCTTGTTAAAGTTGTCCCAGTTATCTCTGTTGGATCATCAGTTGATTCATCAAGAGGGCCTTGTGAGTCCAATATTTTTTGCTAGGTTCTTGCATAGTTAAAACCTGTGTTGTTGTTGTTGCTTTCTATAACTGGGATATTTGAATGACAGAATGGTTAGATACAAAATCTTTGGTTCCCATTTTCTTTCCTCGAGTTTTTTGAAAATGTTACAAAAGCATTGCTTTGCTTTGTATGTCACCTTGGAGAAGTTTGACAAGAGTCTAATTCTTTCATTGTTGTAAGTTATTTTATGTTTTCTTGATGCACTGAAGATGTTTTTATTTACCTTTAAGTCCATTTTTCATTGTGTTAAAATATACATAACTTAAAATTTACCATTTTCACCATTTTTAAGTGCACAGTTCAGTGGCAATAAGTACATTCACATTGGAGTGCAACCATCACCACTATCTACCTCCAGAACTTTTAACTAGAATATGTCTTGAAGTTGTTCATTGTGGATCTATTTTCAGAGGTAATGAACGTCTATTAAAATAAGTACATTGAGGGCTTCTTTTAATTTTAACATTTCTTCTTAGATTATAATTTTGAATATTACTTTGTCTCGTTTTTTCTTTTCTCACAAACTCTACTTACATGTAAGTTGGATTTCTGCTTGTCTCTCATTTTACCCATTTTCTCTCTCTTTTTATTTACTTTTTAGCCATATATTCATTGTTTTCATTATTTTCCTGCTTTTCCACAATGTCATCTTTTGTTTTCATTTGAATCCATGTTTCTTGGAACTTGGTTTTCATTCTGATATGATTTTATTTTTTCTTTTCTTTCCTAAGTTTTTCAACTCATTTTATTTCTTCCTATCTCTTGTGCATTTAATTTTTAATTATTTAATTCAATATTGTTTTGTTAAAGTTTTCTTTTGCTTCTTTTTTTGTTGTTTGTTTGTGTGTGAGGGGTTATCAGCTGAGTGCTTTGATAATCATTTTTGTTGTTGTTTTTGTTATATACTTTATATAGATGAAGACTGCTTGCACACCTGGATTTGTGGATAGGGCTGGTGAGGTTCGTTATCATGTTCCTAGTCTAGGCATGCTCTCTTGTTTCCGTGTATAAAGCATCGTGGATGTTTTTGTTTTTGTTTCTGTTTGGAGAGGAAGATTGTCCCTGAGCTAACATCTGTGCCAATCTTCCTCTATTTTTTTTTGTATGTGGGATGCCACCACAGCATGACTTGATGAGCGATGTGTAGGTCTGTGCCTGGGATCCGAATCCGCGAACCCCCAGCAGCCGAAGCGGAGTTTGTGAACTTAACCACTACGCCACTGGGCTGGTCCTAAAGCATTGTTAATTAATTGCATGGCTTTATTTGGAGGGGAATTGGTAGTTTTTCCCTCATTTTTTCCTTCCTTCTACCTGGGCCCTATATTTTCTCCTCACACTTTGTTTTCTTCACTGCAAATTTTCCAAAGGACACTATCCTCCCTTCTTACCAGAATCATTGCCTTCCAAAATTGACTGGTACTCTATTTCTACATTCTTTTAAGCACTTTCTTGTAGTTTGCCTTGACCTATTAATTGTTTTTAAATAGTATTTCCTTTTGGGGAGAAGATTTTCTCTTTCTTGGGACAATTTTTCTTGTTCAGTCTTTGGCACTCTGATTCCCTGTTGATGTTGCTTTGTTCTTCATAAAGGGTGAGAGGAAGAACTCAAGAAATATCTCCACTGGAAATGGATGCTTCTTCTGTCTACTTCTTTTTCTAATTTGAAGTCTGTAGTACCCTTCGTCTTGTAGTTTTGTTGAAAGCATAGAATTTGTGTGGTATTATAATTTTCTTTTTGATGGTCTGTATACTTGTTAGGTGATATATTGGGAGATTCAGACCTATGGAATTGCTACTTCACCTACCCAGGAAATCTAAGATGCAAATTATTAGCAAAAACAAAACTTCCAGAATTATTCTTTAATTTCAATTTGAATCTCTCAATAGACAGAAGGATGTAAACACATTGAAGTAAATAAAACTTATTGTTGTTTAGGAAAGTTGAGAGCAGAAGAATGGAAAACCCATAAGATCCAAAAGGCAGAGATAGCACAGAATTTATTTGTTTTGGATAGCTCTGCCTATTTAATAATTTATTCACTCAACTAACAATATATTGCCTATTCTGTTCCATTCATATAAGTTGTAATATGTGATTATAATAAATGTCCTTGCCCTCAAAGAGTAGATAGTGTAATGGAAACAATAGTAAACAAACTAATTAGTATATTAAAATCTGATGAAATGCAAAGATAGAGTTTTGTCCAGGGCATTTGGTAGCTCTGAAGGATTTTTTGCATCAGGCAGAGGTAGAAGTAGCTTCAACATCCTTGAAATGTTCTTGGAGAGGGTGACTGTTGAACTATGTTTTGAAGAATTGGTTGGAATAAGATGGGTATAGAAGGAGAAAAGAGAATTCCAGAATTAAGGAGCAGCTCCTGTAAAGTCTCAAAAGCATGCAGTAGGTTAATGTCTTTGTTAGTTACACATGAAATAAAGGAAAATATATGGTAGATTGTAAGCGAGCAAGATGGAGGAAAATAAGTTTGGTGATGAAAAACCTTGTTTGTGAATTTAAGAGTTTAATCTTTTCCTTAATGACTGAAAGATACAACGGTTGAAAAATGAAATGATCAGATTTGTTTTTTAGAATGTTCCTTTGGACTCAGTATGGAGAACAGATCAGATGATGGCTCTTCCTTGGGGCAGTGGGGATGCTCTTACATTAATCCAGGAAAAAGTGGTAGAGGATTGATTTAAGTGATAACAATAAATAGACTTATGAGTCATATTAATGAAATATTATTAGTGTGGTTTAGTTGGTGACCAATTGAGTGTATATAATTGGTGATCAGAGTTGGGGAGATATTTATTAAATATGAGAAAGGATTCCAGGATCATACCTTGGTATGCAGCTTGAGGGACTGATATACAGAAAAGAGGCAGTTTCATGGAAAAAGATGAGTTTACTACTAGACATGGAATTTGAGTATAATTCAAATGGGAGATATCTAATAAAAGTCAAATTGATGGAGTTGATGTTTAGAGAAGCCTTTTGAAAGTCTTCAGTGTAAGCACTGTTATTAGATGCAATATTTAATGAAATTTCATGGGAAAAGTGCATACATTGAATATGGAGGAAAAGAAAGACTTTTAGAGTTAATGGAGGAATAAGGAATTAGGAAGAAGACTAATAAGGAATCGGGAGCGAAAGCTAGTTGAACATTTGTCATAGAAAATAAGAGAACAAACCTTTACAAAAAGAATGAATGGATGAGGAGGGCAGCAATGCCAAATGTCAAGGAAAGTTCAAAAAACAAACAAAAACCAAAGCTGAAAACCAAGAAGATTTCCTCTAAATTTGACTATCTGGAAATCACTAATGATTTTGTGACTATGCCCTGACCACCATGGAGAAAAGACCTTGGGGGCTGGGAATGATCAGTAGCTAAAACAATGGAATGCAAGTTAAAAAGAAAAGCAATCTGAGGTTATGTAATTACAAGGCTACTGGAAGCCATCAACCGAATTAGACCATTTTAATTAGAACACCAGCATGGCCTTGGAAGAGGCTATAATTGTTTTTCATCTTGGAAACATTTTGTTCTTAGGAAAGCAAATTCATTAAAAAATGATAATCATTCCTGAAAGATCTTTAATAAAAATTTAGAACCTTTGATATGTAAGAAAAGAACAATTTAAAAGAATATTTAGACTTTAAATTATTCTGTTATATGGAAATGAGATCACTTGTCATTGTTATTTACCACACCCACTACTGAGGGTATAAAATCATTCTGGGAAGCTAGAGACACTTACATTCAGAAAAATCATCTTCAGCACCAAACCAAATCTGTAACCCCTGACACCATGAGCTGCTACGGCAACTACTACGAGGCCTCGGCTATGGCTATGGAGGCTTCAGTGGCCTGGGCCACGGCTGTGGCTGTGGATGTGGCAGCTTCCACAGACTGGGTTATGGAGGCTACAGATATGGCTTCTGCCACCCATCGTGGTACGGAGGATATGGATTCTCTGACTTCTACTAAAAACTTGTAGATCCTCGGACTCTTTCTCTTCCCATGCTCTTGCCCATATGCTTCAATGATATGAACACTTTTCTTGATGTAAAGAAAATATCAAACATTTGTTGGCTTCATGCTCCAGAAGGAACTAGTTGTTCCTTTCTCTGGAAGAATCTGGAGTTTTTCATTGAATCAGGGTTTCACCCATTACTGTTTAGTCACTAGCATCTGTTCTGATCATGGGTAACCTGTATTTTAAAATATTTTTAAGTAAACATATTTAACTGGCATAGGGAGCAAGGCTTTATCAATTCATTTCAGTACGTTTCTAATTGGTATATGGGACTTAAATCAGGATGTTGTCTTTCTTTCTTCTCATTTAGTGTTGTGATTCAACGTTTTGAATCAATAATGAATTTGATTCAATAAATGTTCACCGCATGTCTCCATGTGCTAGGCACCATTGTAAGTGCTGAGGCTATGAGAGAACAAGACAGACAAAACCTCTATGTACTTTCATGTGTCCTACCTCTCATTTGTTTTCAGTGGTTTTTGTGTGTGATTTTGTTTTTATAAATCATCCTGTACACTATTATTTTTATGACTTTAAAAAAAAAAACTAATTGCAAACTTTATTCTAGTAAGCGTGGTTTGTATTCTGGGGTTTATTATGGGAAAGTAAATCTACGGCAATCACAGAAAATAGTGTTTGAATAAAACATTGACCTGATACAAAATAATATTTATAATAATATGTAAGGTACAAAGAGTGCTATAACCAGCAACCCCAAACCCAACACTGAATTTTCAAATTTCTAGTGTCTTTTTACAGTTTTCCCTCACTGTCTGAAAGTTCACTTTATGCCACTTCACTTTTATAAAAGACCTATATTAGTACCTGTTTTTGCTAATTGAAAGAAATCTGAAGAAGATTTTTGGTTTTTATGAAAAAAAGTGAAAGTAACATTCTGCATTTGTTTTGTGGCAAGCCCATTATAGAAACTAAGCCATCAAGCATGTTGTTGTATTTCAAACCTTCCACACTAGCCACAGCAGACTAAGAACCTCGATCTTTGACATTGAGGCAGGCAGACAAAGAAGGTGTAGCCATTAGTGACCGACCTTCCCTGATGGATTCAGACAACGATGGATGTTAACAGATGACCCTCTTCCTCTCTCCTGCAGTCCAGTCTCCTATACCTCCCACCACCCCAACCTCTGACGACCCAGCCTAACACACCATCATCAACACCACCACCTCTCAGCCTTGCAGTGTGCTTGCTGTCTTCCCGATTCTACTAAGTGAAAGAAACTACTCTGTACAGACGTTATTCTACATTATACAAGCTGTGTGTTTATCACATCATTCCTGATTTTACTATATATAACTGTTATTTTAGGTTTTATGTGTTATTTGGTATGATTTGGTAGGTTAGTTTTTGGGTCTGGGAATGCTCAGAATTTTTTCCCATATAAATTAATGGTAATCACTTCTTCACTTTATGCCATTTGGCTTACAAAAGGTTTCACAGGAATGCTCTACTTTCAGATAGTGGGTGAAACTTGTATATAATAAGGTCAATTTTATCTCTTAAAATAAATAAAATATATAAATATGTGAGAAACATTTTATTTTATATAAATATATATTTTATATAACATATATATATATAACTGAAAGTCTCCTTTGCTTCCTTGACAAATTAATTTACTTAATTGGCTTTCCTGTTTCCCATCTGTAGAGTGGGGGTTTTGCTTCTAAAAAGGTATTGTTTCTCAAAAGTAAGGCTGAGGACTGTCTCAATTAAAAACACCTGGAGTGCCTTTGTTATTTTAATTTTCTAGGATATACTCTTAGATAATTTGTTTCTAATAGGTTGATTATAGTTTTCCAGACTTTCCATTAATCAAAATTTCCTTGGAAAAAATCACTGTTTTAGATGCTACCCAAGGTCTCTTCAATTTCTTATGTTGTAGCGATGCTTGATATCAGTTTTTCCCCTCCCTCTTCCCAACAAACAATGTTTTTGTGGTAGCTTTCAGATGCTTTGCATTCTCAAGGGCATGTCATCTAAAAGTTAGTACAAGGACTCTCTACACATGGAAGAAGATTTCGGGTGAGCTGATGTGACAATTACATCAAAAGACAAAGTAATGAACTGAAATCATACCATGTTCCTCTGCAGAGTTCAGGATGTGCTCATTTCAAACAAGTTCTTAATAAAGATAAGAATGGCACTGTTCAATTTATAGGTTATTATGGTTTCTTGTTTAACTGCCTTTTTCTACAATATGATCATTTGATGAGCTTTTGGAGGCATCTGCCTGATAATTTTAACATATGTACTCTTACCGGGTTCCAAGGAAACTTGCAAATCATTTAGTCTTAAAAATTTCTCATTCATCAACTAGACCTTATGTTACTGCTGGCTGTTTTCTGTCAAATACAAGATAAGAAAATCACCTTGAATAAAATAAACAAGCACTTTCTCTAAACCTTTAGATGCTGAAGAATGTATGCTGTTTTTTAAAATAATAGTTGTGTGTCAAATTGTGAAAAAAATTGTCCCTTTTTTATTAAGAAAATTAATATCGATCTAAAATAAGTCATTCTACATTTATTTGCTACTTTGGAGAAATATGGACAGACTTGTTAGTGCCCACCATAGTTAGTGATTGTGGATTGGTCGTACGGATGATTAGCATCTCTATCATTGTACAGGCTTTGAGGTCAGGGTCTGTATGTACCCCTTGTATTAACACACTGCCCCATACAGAGGTACTCAATGAATATTTGTTAAAAGAAAAAAGTCATTAAAATAACATGATTTTGTGATCCAAAGATGTTATTGATCAGGACTCATTGGGATCTCCAATGATAGAGAACTAAAGTACTAGCTGAAAAAATGAACAAGACGTTGACAATCGATTTCCAAGTCCTCTTTGGAAACCAAATTGTATTTTTAACTATTATATTTCGATTCTTAAAAGTTGATTTTTTGATACATTTCCTCCAGGTAATATGAATTAGGAGTGAAGTGATGCGAATCACACTAAAGCCTCTTTATTTGCTTACATAACTTTAAGAAAATCTCTTAGCCTTTCATAAATGATTATGAAGTTGCACAATTCTACTTCCAAAGGTAAAGTAACTTTGTAAAATGAAGAAAATATTTTCCAGCAAAAACTCAGAAAGTTGTTGATAGGATCAGAGGAAGGTATGTATGTGAAAGTGTTTTCAAATGACTAGTTTTGTTGTAAATAAATTATTTTGCAAAAGCCTCTTTGGTGTAGCTTATTCAGAAAAATACATAGCTGTTAAAAAAACAAACTTGTACTGAGTATATCTTTCAAGTGAAATTTTCTTAACTTTAACAATGAAAATTCTGATCTCTTGATTTCCCAGTAGGTCAAAGAGATTTGCTGTTTATCATACATGTGTTTCACTTTGGGTTAATCCTGTGTCTGAGAGTTTCTGCAAGAAGTGATATAATTGGTGTCTTTCTAGGACATTTCACATTAGAGGCTCAAAAAGTCAAAGTTGCTTGTGGGCTTATGGATGGATGTCTTAGATAGATGAAGCTTTATAATATTTATTCTTCTACCATTTAATGAACAATGAACATTCATTGCCTTTATGAAATAATTGATGCATAATTTCAATTCACATTTTGTGGTTTGAATGGAGAAATGATTGCTGTTGACCCACTGGCCTTGAAACTGTTGATTTGTGTTACCTTTCTACTACTAATGATTAATATCAACTAAATAATTCAGGTCCTTTTATTATTGATGCTTTTAGTGTAAAATGAATCTTGGAGCTGTGGTCCCATCTGTAGACAATTAAAAGAGGAAACCTAACTATCCTTACTGACACTGAATCTTTTTCACTTATTTCTATTTTCTTTGACTCAAACAAATCCAACAGGTCCAGACAAGTAGCACAGAATGGTAAGTAGACACACCATTCCAGTTACATTTTCCTGAAGAATCAAAACGAAAGTCTATTAGGAAGAATTGTTCATCATTTTTCCTTTGCTGATGATTTTGGAGACTCAGGATTAGGTGCCATAAAGAGAAATTGTGCTGAATTCTCACATGACCTTGACCAGTCAGGTAAATTGAATGGACATTCAATGCTAAATTCACTGTCAGTTCTTTAGGAAAACATTATTAAATTAAGTGTATTGTGAAGAAAAAATTCCACAACTTGTCTTATAAAAAGAGTATAAAATTGATGACGGCCCAACTTTTAAGCAACTCAATTTTAGTAACAAAATATAAATTGTTCAAAATTCTAATGGAGTAGAGCAAACTGGAAACGTGGCATATTTTGGGATTTTGAGCAAGCATCACCAACATCTATTCAGTCTTACTAGTAAATCAGCTACAGTTTCCCATGATGTTGACTTCATTCAATAAAGAGTGTGTCTATAATTTTGAATAGCAATGAGACGCTGTGATGCCTGGCTAGAGGGTTTTATAGATGGCGGTCATCTCATGTGTGGTCTTTGAAGATACTACAATCATTGTCAACATAGACAAAGGGTATTTCATTGGAATCTACACAAACAGCCCTTAATTAGAAGACAAAGAGATTAATGAGATTATCTTTCATGTCACTGAGGCCATGGAATGAGGATTATGCAAATCTGTTTTTACTGCCATACTCTTTTCTGAGGTATATGAGACCTAGGCAGTTGGTGACATTCACACTTGGTAAACATGCCTTCATATCAAACAAATCCCCAATTCCTGACACTATGAGCTGCTACTATGGCAACTACTGTGATGGTCTGGGCAATAGATGTGGAAGCCTGGGTTATGGCTATGGCTCAGCCTACGGCTGTGGTTGTGGTAGCTTTAGAGGCCTAGGATATGGCTATGGAGGCCATGGCTATGGTTCAGAGTATAGAGGCTATGGATATGGTTGCTGCCACCCACCACGCTATGGAGGATATGGGTTCTCTGGCTTCTATTGAAACGAAATAAAGACTGGTGCTTTAGGACTTTAGAATCCTAATATCACCCTACTGTTAGCTCTTCTTTCAAGTCTTTTTATTTCCATCAAAATCCAGATGCTGCTCTGACCACCTAGCCATGTGTACAATGAAAAGTCCTGAAATTGATCAACAACACTTCCTTCCATGACTTAATTGGGAATTTCACAGATTGAGTCACCTGCGGCAACTCTGTGTCCAATTTTCAATAAAGCTGTTGTCTTTGAATGACAAAGTGGACATAATTTCTTCTAATTTATCTCATATTAATGTTTACTAATTTTAAAGTTACCACATAGACTGATTATTTTGCTTTAGAAATTATTCTTTTAGGGATGACCTTTTCAGAGGACTTTGTGTTATATTTTTGTTAAAAGTGTAGTTTCTGCTTTTAGCATCGCCTGTAAAAGTTAAGTTCTTCTGGTTTCTTAAAACATTTCTAATTCTTACAACAAAAATAATTCTTTGGGGGGAAATCTATTTTTTCTTAGTGATGCTTGGAAGGCTGATGTTTCTTTGCAGAGTCAATTAGAAAGCTTCTAATTACCGGACAAGGGAAGAGATGGCAAGGAAGTTGAAGTAACTTAGATTTCAGCAAGAAGGAAGAATGCTGATTTGAAAAAGATTGTCTTAGACTGCTTATAATATATGACATTTTTTTTTCTTTCTAATAAGCCAAATAGAAAAAGGAGAACAATGAGAGAGATTGTTGGTCTATATTTGCCTGAAGATTTATATATAGTTAGTTGAAGGATGATTGAACTAAAGAAAAACCAAAGTCTAAAGGGAAGCCCTCTGCAAGTGCTTTTGAGATTAAGCTACCATGAACCTGCAATGAACAGGCTTCTAGAACTGTGCCGAGTGCATAACATGGGCTCAATAAATATTTGTTGAATAAACAGAACTAATTAATGAGAAAAGGGGAAGGAAATCAAAATTTCTGACCTACCATCTGTATTTTGCAAGATGTTTTGTATATTTTTTATATATATATTTTATATATTTTTTAACATTTAATTTTCAAAATCTCCTAAACAAAGGAATGAAAGTATAAGTAAACATTTGTCTTCAAACAACTCTAAGAAGCAGTCAGAATATGGGGAAAAATACAGATTTTGAAGACAAAGAAACAGGATTGTATTCGCTCTGTACTACTAACTAAATATTTGGTATACAGCAAGTTTCTTAACTTCATTGAAACATTTTTTTAATCAATTAAGTCTGATAATAATTTTTACTTTCAAGACGTTGTAAAATAAACCTACCCTCTCCTGCACACACACAGGCATGCAAACAAATGAGGTGTGTATAAGATACAATAGGTGATTGTATTAATTTCCTAGGGCTGCTGTAACAAAGTGCCACTAACTGGGTGGCTTCAAACAAAAGAAATTTATTATCTTACAGTGGAGAGGCTGGAAGTCTGAAATCAAGATGTCAGCAAGGCCATGCTCCCTCTGAAACCTGTAGGAGAATCCTTCCGTGCCTTTTCCTAGCTTCTGGAGGTATGCTGGCAATTTTTGTTGTTCCTTGGCTTGCAGCTGCATAACTCCAGTCTCTGCCTTCATTGTCACATGGTGTTCTCTCTCTGTCTCTACGTCCTCTTCCCTCTATGATTGTCTGTCTCTGTGTCCAAATTTACCCTTCTTACATAGACACCAGTCATACTGAATAATCATATTGAATTAGGGCCCCCCCAATCATGTCCACTTGATTAAATCTGCAGAGAACCGATTTCCAAATAAAGTCACATCCACAGGTATAGAGCAGGCAGGCTAGGTCTTCAATATATCTTTTGGGGGGGCCTTAATTCAACCTATAACAGTGATCAATATTTTCTGTTTAATATTACTTTATTTAGATTACATAATTAATAGATGATAGAATAGAAAAAATTAATTCAACATAAGACTTTTGATTTCAGTCTTAAAATTCTTTCCACAATTCTAAGCATCTCTTCCTATAACTGAAAGAGATTTGAGAAGAGATAATGATGACTTTGATTTATAATGGATTGTGTTTAAACTGGCAATTAGAGGGTCATTTATAACTGCCTATTAGAGAGCTTGTGGTTTTAATTTATATCGTCTCATAAATATGTACAGCCAAACAGCCTCATCAACAAAAGCAGAGTCACTAGCCCGAGGCAGCTTATAATTGATTTCAGAGGATTGGTTTGTGATTTTTTTACTATCTGTTTAAATTAACTATGCAAATCAAGATCTTGCCCCAAATTTCCATTGCCATAGAGGTTTCAACTTTTTAAGATTATGTATGCTTTCCTCCACATCTTTCTTACCTCTTAGACAAACCTAGTCATTCTAAAAGCCTACTTTAGGCTTTCTGCAAATGTCTGTTCATAGAAACAACAAAATAAATATTATGTCCCACCAAAATTATACTTTCCGCATTTCTGAAAGAATTTCTCAACTCATCTTTTGATTTTTCAGCAGGAAATAATCAGGTAAAGCCATGTCTTGGGCCTTTGAGCAAGATATTTTACTCTTTTCTCACATGAATGCCACTTAAAAGATATGTAAAACTGAAAAATTGGGATAATAATTACAATGCTTCTTTTTATTTATTTTTAATTTTTTTAATTTTTTTTGGGAGGAAGATCAGCCCTGAGCTAACATCCATGCTAATCCTCCTCTTTTTGCTGAGGAAGACCGGCTCTGAGCTAACATCTATTGCCAATCCTCCTCCTTTTTCTCCCCAAAGCCCCAGTAGATAGTTGTACATTATAGTTGCACATCCTTCTAGTTGCTGTATGTGGGACGCAGCCTCAGCATGGCCAGAGAAATGGTGAGTTGGTGCGTGCCCAGGATCCAAACCCGGGCCTCTAGTAGTGGAGCGCGCGCACTTAACTGCTAAGCCACAGGGCCGGCCCCTACAATGCTTCTTTTTAGTTGTAACATTCTATGATCCCTTAGAAGAATTCAGACAATTAAAAATATGAGTTAGTCTTTTCAGGGTTTGGGGTGAAGGAGGGGAGATGGTAACCTTTCTATCACAACAGCTTTGTCTCCATATACCTAAGCAACTCTATTGTTTTAACAAATTTCCTGCTGGTTGTATGCTTGATTAGTTGAAAATCATTGCAGAACCATCCAGCTCTAACGTTTGTTTAAAACAATCTCCTACTTCCATTTCTCATGTACAAGGCCATTGGTGTTCTTGACTGTTAATATTTCCAACAATTTTATCAGTCTAACAATTAGAGCCACTCTCTCTACAGATTTATATTTTATGTTATTAAGCTCTTAGATTTTCTTAATGTTAATGAAAACGAAACTTAAACTTTAAGGAAAAATAACTTTTAAATTCTTTTCATTTGCTTAAGAAAGCTAGAGGCAAAGGGATGAACAATTTTGCAAATGTTCCCATTATCAAGGACATTTGGCTTTGCCTAGTAAATGTTAGTGTCATTCATGAATCCTCTATTTCGCAAATTTATTTTTAAATCATTTAATTTTTTTCTTTGTTCAAGACCTGTTGGTTTGCACGCTTTATCATTTATTTATTCATCTATTTTTTGTATTTGAAAAAATTTAAGACAATATAAGAATTATGCTTTAGAAGCTGCTGAATGACCATTAAAGGAAATTAGGAGATTGATACATTTTCACCACTTTTATGAAGAGGGATCATGATTTTGCATCATTTTCCTGAGTAAATTTTATGCTATTTATTTAATAGTAAAAGGAAAATGGTGTGGATATCATATGAGATTTAAAAAAAATACTTTAGCAAGGTAATATAATTAATGGTTGGAAAGTATTAGGTTGTTTTATAAGAGAACTACTTGATATTATGAAACCTACATGTGAAAAGAGTGCTTTGAAGATGTAACTACTGTTTGTTATCAGAACCAGATTGTTTTTGAGGAATGCAAGCTAAACAGAAAGAAAACTAATAGAATGCTTTAAAAGCAAGTTCAGATTTTCTCTCAGATATGAAAGGAATGGTTTTTTTTGACTTGTTTGTACAATTTTTATCTGGAAGGAGAATTTGATCCATCTTCATGGATTTTTAATGCCACTCCTAAAGGCTTTGAAAGTTACCATATAGGTAGTTGCAAGGCAGACTGCCCCATCTATCAAACTAAGTTTTTAGCTCCTGACATCATGAACTACAATGGAAATTACTAGGGCAGCCTGGGCTATGAGTGTGGATATGGAGAAGGCAGTTTCCATAGACTGGTCTGTAGATGTGGCTCTGGGTATGGTGGCTATCATCCGTTCTGTAGCTAGTTCTCTGGCTTCTACTGAATTACTGTCTTGGTTACCTGATAACTGGGTACTAGAAGCAGACTTGACAAAGTAGACTGTAGACCCAAAGTCACTATTAGTCTACTAGGTCCAAATATTCAACAGCTACATATTTAAAACAGCTTATTCCATAGTTGTGCTTACATTGTGTCTTCAGACATCCTTCACTTGTACTTTATAACTGAGAAAACAATAGGTTAGCACTTAATCACAAAGGTCTGGCTTTAAAGAGACTTGGGTTTGAGTTTTGGCTCTACTAATCCCTAATTCTGTGAACTTGAACAAGTTAATCTCTACATGCTTTCATTTTACCTCTGAAAATTGTACTTAGTGCCAATCTCATAAGATTTTGACAGTTGAATGGAGTTGGTTCCTAATCATAGAGTTGTGATGTTTAAATGAGAAAATATATATATGACTTAGTAATGAATGATCATTATGAGTTTCAATTCCTTAATAAGAAAGATCCTTAATTAAAAAAATAGAAGCAAACATGGATTTTGCTTCCATTCATTTATTTCAACAAATTATTTTCATTTTTTACTCCTGACAAAATGAGCTACAGAAAGCAATTACTGTGGTCTCTTGAGCGATGGCTGTGGATATGGCAGCTTAGAGACCTGGGTCAGATATAGCTCTGGGTAGCTGTCGATATAACTGCTGCTGCCAAGCTTGTACAATAGAATTGTTAGATTAAAAGTTCCTGTGGAAGGACTGACATATAATAAATGTGATATTTCAAGTGAATGTCAGAAATTTCAAAGTTACTATTCAAGAATCAGTTAGATGGCCCAACAAACCACAGACAAGATACAGATGGTTTGAAAGTGTGGATGTGGATCTTACAAAGATTATTTATTTTTGAAGAAATATGTTAATATCCTGTGAATCCTCATCCTGAAGAGAAGTAGGGTATGCTCTCTCCCTTACTTGAATAAGCAGGGTCTAAGACCACTCATAATGCCTTATATTATTTTTATTGAGTTATGTGCACAATAGACTAGGATCTGACTCCTATCTGTGGAATGTAATGGGTGAGAAGGAGTGTCTAGCTGGCTTCTCTGATAATGGGACTTAAGGAGAGTAGGCTACTTTGGCATCGGGCAATAATATTGGAAATCGTCAGAACAAAGAATACATGTGTAATTTACAAAATCCAAGGAAGTACTCATTGGTAGAATCCACATGCAGCCATTTTTGATGCAGCCAAGAGTACCACTTGACGCACAAAATTAGACTCTAAAGTCCTATTAACCGTGGCTTTATAAATACATACTGACTTATACACTGCTGAATAAGTTCTCTCTTTGAGGTGCTAAATAGATATGTAGCTAATGATTTTGATTTTTTCTGTAATCATAATTTTGGTACATTTTTGGAAATGCTTTCAGAGTTGAAGCTGTTTCTCTAGTGAGGATAAATTTGATGTTTAAAAATATTTAAAAGTAATTTAGATGCACAAGTGTTCATAGCAGCTTTATTTGTGATAGCCCAAAGCTGTAACAACCTAAATATCCTTCAAATGGTGAATAAACAAACTGTGCTACACACATACAATGGATTTCTACTTACAACAAAAAGGAAAGAACTATTGATACATTAAATAAATTACATAAATATCAAAGACATAATTCTGAGTGAGAGAAGCTGTTCTGAAGGGATTACATGCTGTATGATTCCACTTATTTGATATTCTCAAAAAGTCAAAGCTATAGTAATAATAAACAGATTAATGGCTGACAAGGATTATTCAGGGAAGGATGGTGTCACTATAGAGTGATAGCACAAGGGAGTTTGGGAGCGATGGAACTGTTCTGTATTCTTATTGTGGTAGTGGTTACACAAATCTATACATGTACAAAAATTCATAGAACTATACACCAAAAGTTAAAAAAATGAATTTTCTGTATAATAATTTAATGAAAATTAAGTTAAATTAAAAATAAATAATTTTTGAGACTCCTGGTCTTGGTTCAGAGGTGTAGTTGGTTAGAAAATTGGAAAATATGAAAATCAATTACTTTTGTTGACCCATCAGAGATTAAAATCAGAGGTCAAATGGCCATCCTAAAATTTGGAGATAGGTGCCTATGGAGAGAAACAGGCTTCAAACATTTTCTTCCTTGGAGAAGATGCCATAAGAGTTAGTAAGAAGGTTAAATTAGACATTTTGACTAAATGCTTAAGGCTGAATGTGGGCTAGCATGAGAGTCTGAAGCTATTAGGTGCCACATCATAGGAAGTTTCCCACAATCTTGCTGGCTTTTCCTCCAGGATCTTCATGACGATCTCACAGAGATCATCATGGAGAGTCTATAGAAAGCCCTAATCCACCCCATCCCCTATGGTGTTACCTGGGGAGGGGGAACGGCAGCTGAATAAAAAGCTTAACCTACAAGAAGAAGGCCGAGGAGGCTTATATGCTGAGCACACTACTGGAATATCATTGTAACTTGGAGAAGGGAATGGAAGATACCACCAGAATTCCACCCAATACATTTTTTAAAATCCCTCCTAGATAAAAAAGAAAAGACTCCATTTTCAGGGGGAAGGGCTTCAAAACCATAGCTCAAGGAAATTGGTGTATAACCACGACACCCAGGGGGAAAGACTAGGAAGAATTAAAAAAAAAAAAAAAAAAGAACCTCTAGTGAAGGATAAGAGACTCTTCCAAAGCCCACTTCCCTGAGACCCAGACTCTGAAATCTGTCAGTAATCAAAACATTAGCCTCACCCCCTTCCATAACCTCCTCCCATCACCATGGTCACACTAACAAAACTTGAGTACAAATAACAGTGGACTAGCTGGAAGAACTGCAAGAGACGGATGCTCTAAGGAGTAACACAAAGGTAAGACGCAAAACCAAATGTTGGAACAATCAAGAGGAATTTGAAGTCTCTGATACTATTAGCAACAACAAATTTCCCCTCTGGTAACTACAGCAACAAAATCTTCAAACACAGTCCCAAACCTGCCTACATGAACACAAACCCACACATTAAAGGCCTAAAAGGAAATTCAAATTCATCTCCAAGAAAAGCATATATTTACCATAGGATTTCCAATCCTGTGCAATATGTCAAGTTTTTAGCAAAAAGCTACTAAACATATAAAAAGGAAGAAAAATCACAATCTTAAAAGACAAAGCAATCATCAGAACAAGACACAGATATGGCATAAGTATTAGAATTACCAGAGAGAAAATATGAAATAATGATGATTAAAATGTCAAAGGCAATAATGGAAAAGGTGGACAATAGGCAAGATGAAATAGGTACTTCCAGTGTGGAAATAGAAACTAAAAGAAAGAATCAAATGTAAATGCTAGAAATGAAAAATACAACAGAAATGAAGACTATCTTTGACATGCTCACTAGCAGATTCAATACAGCTGAGGAAAGAATCAATGAACTAGAAGAGAGTGCAAGCAAATCTATGAACACTGAAATGCAAATAGAAAAAAAATGAAAAAGAGAAAAGAGCAGAGCACCCAACACCAGAAGAAGAAGAGAGAGCAAGGCATAAGAAATATTTGAAGAAATAATAGATGAAAATTTTCCAAACTTAGTGACAGACCCCAAACCATAGATCCAAGAAGCTTGGAGAACAGAATATCAAGCAGGACAAATACCAAACCAAACTAAACCAAACACAGAAACAAACAGAAAACCCGACACACCGAGATATATCATATTCAAACAGATGAAAGACAGAAAAAGAGAGAGAGAAAGAATATCACAAAAGCACCCAGGGGAGGGGGCTTATCTACACAGGAATAAGGATAAGAATTATAGCTTATTCCTCCTCAACAACCACAAAAGCAAGAAAATGGGTTGAAATCTTTAAAACCTTGAAAGTAAAATAAAACTATCAACCTAAAATTCTATGTCTAGTCAACATATACTTCAAAAACGAAGGAGAAATAAAGACATTCTAAAAAAAAATAAAATAAAGCAACAACAACAAATTGAGAAAAATCATTACCAGAATATCTACTCAAAAAGAATTCTTAAAAGAAGCTCTTCAGACAGAATAAATATGAGTTAGGTCAGAAACTTTCTACACAAAGAACAAAATAGCATAAAAAATGAACTAAATAAAGGCAAAAGATTTTTTTTTAATTTTCTTATTTTTATTTTCTATAAAAGATAACTGACTGTTTAAAGCAATAATAGTAATTATGCTCTGGGTATTTAAAGCCTTTGTAAAAGTAAGTTGTATGACAATGACTTGAAGATGGAAGGGAGGAATTGGGAGTATTCTTTTACAGGGACTTAATGACTTACATTATAAGTGAAGCAGTAGTATACACTATTTAAATGTAGATTCAGATTATTTAAACATGAATATTGTGGGGCCGGCCCGGTGGCAGGAGCGGTTAAGTGCGCCCACTCCGCTGCGGCAGCCCGGGGTTCGCAGGTTTGGATCCCGGGCGCGCACCGAGGCACCGCTTGGCAAGCCATGCTGTGGCGGCGTCCCATATAAAGTGGAGGAAGATGGGCATGGATGTTAGCCCAGGGCCAGTCTTCCTCAGCAAAAAGAGGAGGATTGGCAGATGTTAGCTCAGGGCTGATCCTCCTCACAAACAAAAACAAAAACAAAAACAAAAACATGAATATTGTAAACTCTAGGGCAATTAATAAATATAATAGAAAAGCATAAATTACAAATCAATACAGAAGATAAAATGGATTCATAAATAATAACAAAAGGCAGAGAAAACAGAATAAGAGGAAACAAAAGAAAAGAAAAAATGCAATCAGTATAAAACTGTTAAAAAATTGGTAGATTGGAATAACACAATATTAAAAAGTTCTTTAAATGTGAGTCATCTAATCATACCAGTTTACAGACAGAGATTGCTGCTGTAGATAAAAAAAGCAAGATCCAGTTATATGCTGTGTACAAAAAGCCCAATTTAAATAGAAAGACAAGTTAAAAGTAAAGGGGTGGAGAAAATGTACAATGTACACAATTAACCAAAATAAAGCATAGGTAACCATATTAATTCCAGCAAAAGCAATCTTTAGAACAAGGAAGTTTATCAGAGATAAAGAAGAACATTACATAATGATGAACAGGTCACTTATCCTCATGCGTCAAACATGTGTGTACCTCAGTTCTCCTCCTTAAATGTGTATGCACTTAACAAAAGAGTTTCAAAATGCATGAAGCAAAAATCAATCAATCTGAAACTAGAAGCAGACAAATGCATAATTATAGTTGGAGACTTCAATACTCCTGTCTCAGTAATTGATAGATCATATAGACAGAGAATCAGTAAGGATATGGATATCAACTATCAACCCACTTGACGTGATATTTATTCACCACAAACACATTGTCCTCGTGTGTGCCTGGAATGTTCACCACGAAAAAACATATTCTAGGCCGTAAAACAAATCTTAACAAATTGAAAAGAATAGAAATTATACAAAATATATTCTCAAAGCATAACTGAATCAATTAGAAATCAATAAGAGAGATAACTAGAAAATTAACAACTACTTGGAAATTAAACCATACACTTCTAAATAACCCATGGGTCAGAGAGGAAATCTCAAAGTAAGCTAAAAATATTTTGAAATAAATGAAAATGAAAATACAACATGTCAAATTCGTGCAAAGCAGCTATTATAGTTCTTAGATGGCATTTTATATCATTAAATGAATATATTAGAAATAAGAGAGCTCTAAAATGAGTAGTCAATGTTTTCACCTTAAGAGGTGAAATTTACCCCAAACAGGCAGACGGAAGGAAGTGATAAAAATTAGAGCAGAAATCAATGAAATTGAAATCAGGGATACAACAGAGAGAATTAGTGAAACCCACAGCTGGTATATTGAAAAAATAAATCAGATTGATAAATAAATGTCTAGGCATGCTAAACAAGGGAGGGGAAAGACGGCAAGGACACAAATACCAAAATCAGAAATGAAAGATGAGACACCACTACTCATCTCACAGATATTAAAAAGGAAAGAGGACAGAGTACTTTCTAACTCATTTTATAATACCAGCATTACTCTGATGCCAAAACGAGACAGATAGTAAAATACAAGAAACTAAGTAATAATTTACTTCATGATAATAGACGCAAAAATTCTCAACAAAATTTTAGCAATTTGAATCCATCACTCTATAAAAAGAATACCGCTCTATGACAAATTCCAGGAATGCAAAGCTGGTTCAATATTTACAAGTTAATCAATGCAATATTAATAGCAAAAAGAAAAAAAACCCTCATGATCATTTTAATTGATACAGAAAAATGTTTTGACAAAATTTAACATACATTTGTGAAGACTCTTAGCAAAGTAGGCATAGAAGGACACATGTTCATCCTGATAGAAGTATCTATAAAAAACCTGATTAAAATCACTCAGTGGTAAAAGACTGGATGTTTTCTTTCTAAGATTGAGAACAAAGAAAGATGTCCAATCTCACTCTTCGTATTCAATATTAAACAGGAAGACCTAGTCAGTAAAATAAGGCAAATAAAAGACACACATGTTAGAAAAGAAGTAATAAAATTGTCTCTGTTCACAGATTGTCTCTGTAGAAAATCCTAAAATATCTACCAAAAAACTCCAGAATTAATAAGTGAGTTTATCAAGATCGCAGATTGCAACGTCTAAACAAAAGCAAATATCTAAGGGACTCCAGACATAAAGTTGTAGTATAAATAAATTAGGAATATCATATTTCCCCAGATCTTTTTCCACAATTGTGCAGTACATCCAATTAAAGAGATACTAACATACAAAGATGTGGAATAGTTAAAAAGAAAACAGCCATTTGTGACAACATGGATGGACATCGAAGGTATAATGCAAAGTGAAATAAGTCAGAGGGAGAAGGTCAAATACCGTATGATTTCCTTCATTAAGTAGTAGATAATAACAACAATAAACAAATACATAGGGACAGAGATTGGATTGGTGGTTACTAGAGGGGAAGGGGGGAGGGAGGAGGGTGAAAGAGATAATTCGGTACATGTGTGTGGTGATGGGTTGTAATTAGTATTTTGGTGGTGAACATGATGTAGTCCATGCAGAAATAGAAGTACAATGATGTACACCTGAAATTTTTACAATGTTATAAACCAATGTTGCTGCAATAAAAAAAAAAAAAAAAGAAAAGAAAACAACCTTATCTTATAAACTATCTAAAGGTGGCTTAACCCAGGAATGAGAAAGAATCTTAAGGATGTGTCTTGAGCTTATATTATAGTGGGTTCATGAAAATGGGTCCAGTGTCTCATCTTTTTCTAACTGGCTAAACTTTGAAGGTGAGGTGAGGGCAATTGAGGAGTGAGGGGCATGGCTACTTCACTTTCCACTGTTTCCAGTAGAGAAGAGTCTTGTGCTGGTGTCGTACAATACCAGAAAAAAGTACAAAAAGAGCAGGATATTATGTCTAAATGTGACAGTAGAGAATAGCCCCAGATTCCCCCAGGACCTCAGAGTAACACAAGAGTCTGTCCAAAAGCTCTTGGCCCTTGAGCAAAACAACAACCAAAAAAAACAAAAGTAATTCCAGGATCCTATTACCAATAAGCTTTCGTGTCAATTACTCTGGTGGCCTTGGCTGTGGCCTTGATGATTTTGGAATCCTGAGATGTGGCTGTGGCCCTGGCTCTGGCTATATTGGCTGTGGTAGATTGAGCTAGCGCTGCTATGGTTCCTCTTTCTATAGAAGATATTGGTCCTCTGGGTTCCACTGAAAAATCCGTCAATCACTAAAGCATTAGAAACTTTCTATAACTCTAAATGGTGACCTTATTCTTTTTTTTCTTCCTGTCTTCAAGTCAAGCACATTGTTAACCTCATTAATTGCAAAGACTGCTAACGTCACACACCATTACAGAAGGTACTTTGAAGAAATCAGAGCAAGAAAGCTTCATTGCACGCAGCAGAGAGTCATCAAAGGAACTGGAGTTCCTTTCATAATGGCTGCATTTTGGAACTGTTGCTACTTCATTAGTTCACTTGTGACAGCCTGTTTCCCAGCAAAGTTTCTCCATTGGCGTAACAAACTTGGTTTCATTTCTATTTGTTTTTGTTAAGGATTTTCATACATGTGTTTATTTTTTTGCAAAACCTGAATAATAATCTTTTGAAACATATATTTATATGTCAAAATTTATGTCAACAGATATGATTATTTTTATTATGAGTATTTCTTTAAAAATTATGCCCACAGAAGTGTTTAAAATTAACACTTGTTTTATGTGATCTTGTTCAGAATGATGCTCTTTATCTGATTGGACATCCAAGAGAATCAATAAACTCAGATATTCTTAATATAGTCTGAAATTTTACCCTGTCATTCCACAAATATAAAGTTTAATTTATCGTTTCCCTGTCTATAATATAATTAGTGACCATTAATAATCTTCATTGCTATATGGGAGAGGGGTCTTCCTTTGTGTTACATTTTTTCCTTGACTTACCTACATCTCTAAAAGGAAGACATGTGTTCTGTGTTCTGGGGCTGAAGTGATATTTTTCTCCCTGGGTGTTGAAGGAAGTTTCACTTGTTAACTGAATCCTGCTTAGGGTCCTGTCTCTATGCCACTTCAACAGGTACAGAGCCTGAGATTTCTCACAGTCTATATTACGTTTGTCTTTGTTGAAACTTTTCCTTATTCATACACTTGGATTTAGATGCTGAGTCAATCGTCTTCTCATTTTACCCCTGGTATTTGCCTCTCATTATACCCTTGACAGGTTTCTGATCTGCCCTGGTCCCTGCCTTCAACCTCCAACTGCTTTTGTTTTCTACTTTCAATTTTTAGGACTATTTCGATAGACCCTATTTCAACCGTAAACTATGGACCTCATCGAATTTCTACTGTACATCACCCTTGTTCTCACTTCCGCTCTTACCAGGATAGTATCCACTACACACTGTTCTAATCATGCCTTTGCTACATCCTTAAATCCCTTGCCTTACTCCACCAGTGCTGTCAGTCTTTTGAAACTCCAACCTCTGCTTAAGTCCAACTCTTTGCCTACTCTGTGCTTGCTCATATATCAAGGTATTGGTCTAGAGAAGTACATCCTTGTTGAATTGTATTATGTTAAATTTATGATTTTAAATCTTAATTAGGCATTCAGTCCTGCCCAGAAATTATTCTCCATTTTCCTACTAAATTCACTTTCCCACTCTCTAAAATAACCAATTCATCCCTTATCTTTCTTCAAACTTCTGACACAATATGCCTTACTCCTCATCTAACCTATGACTTGTTTCAAATGTCACTGAAAAATTAGGAACAATAGAGAATTAAACATCTACCAACCATCACTGTATTTGATTCCTATTGCTGCTGTAACAGATTATCAAAAACTTAGTGGTTTAAAACAACTCAAATTATTACTTTGCAGTTTCTGTAGGTCAGAAGTCCAGGCACGGAGTGGCTCAGGTGACTGTTTGCATAGAGTCTTACAAGGCCAGAATCAATTTTTCAGCAGGGCTGCATTCATTTCTGGAGGTTCTTGGGGTGAATTTGCTTGCAAGCTCCTTCCAGTTGGTGGCAGAATTCAGTTCCATGTGGTTGTAGGCCTGAGGCTCCCATTTCCTTTCTCAGCCTTTAGAAGCCATCAGTATTCTTTAGCTCATAGACCGCACTCCACCATCTTCAAAACCAGCAATGGCAGGTCAAATCCTCTTCACAGTTCTAATATGTGACCTCCATTTCTGCCTCATCTCTTCTGCCTTTCTCTCTTGCTTTTAAAAGTGCATGTGATTACATTGGTTTCACCTGGATAATCCAGGATAATCTCCCTAGTCAGCTGATTAATAACTAATTACATCTGCAAAGTCCCCTCACAGCAGTACCTGGGTTTATCTTTAATTGAATTACCAGGAGACAGAGAACTTGATAGTGTGTCCTCTGAATTCTTCCTACCCTAAGCATTCCTCAACAAACATACAATCTACCTTCTACGTGTTCCAGTGTGAACAGTCCTTGACCGTCTGGAAGCTAATCTTCCACTTGTGTACTGGATGCTCTCCCGTCTCCCCCATTCAGACCTCTTATTTTTCACCTACCCTTCAGCAGCATTTATGCTAAATTTACTCATTTCTCCTTATTGAAAAACTTTCTTTCTTTATCTCCTGATTACCACACTCCCCACATTTTCCTCCTACGACGCTGACCACTCCTTCTTAGGCTCCTTTGCTAGATTCTTGTTCTCTTTCCTGCCTCTCCGTGCTAGAAGTCTCCAGGGCTGAACTCTTGTCTATCTACTCTCTCTCTCTCCAACTATTTCATGCAGTCTCATGATATAAACACCATTTGAATAATTATGTATCTCCAATTTATATCTCCTGTCCTAACCTCTTCTCTCAAGCTTCACATTGCATATTCTACTGTCTAACATCTTAAATAGACAACTCCTATGTCCACATCAGAACTCTTGATTTTTTTACATTATGCTCCCACCCAGGCTTTCGCTTAAATATAATGCCAAAGGCATTCAACGAATTTCTTAAGCCTTAAACCAAGATGTTACCCTTTAGTCCTATTTTTCTTATACCTACCATTTATGTCCTATCCACCAGCAGGCCCTTGTTGAGTCCACCACTATCTCTTGCCTGAATTACTGCAACAACCTTGGACTCTAAGCTTCTGTTTTCGAGCTCTTAGAATTGGTAAACAACACAGTAACAAGTCATGGATCAGATCACCTCCTTCTTTTAATTAAACATCTTCAATAGCTTTCCATTACTCCTAAATTCCATTAAAAATCATTATCAAGGCCCAGAAGGCCCTGTCTAATCTAACCCATGCCTAACTTTCTGACTTTATCTCCCAACATTCTCCTCTTCATTAACTACAATTTAGCCGCGATAACTTTCTCACTACTTCATCATGCAAAAATAGTTCCGACCTTAGAACATTTGCATGTACAGTTTCTTC
Source organism: Ceratotherium simum simum (assembly GCF_057802395.1). Classification (NCBI taxonomy): domain Eukaryota; kingdom Metazoa; phylum Chordata; class Mammalia; order Perissodactyla; family Rhinocerotidae; genus Ceratotherium; species Ceratotherium simum. Next base: position 15,178,547 of record NC_141926.1, read on the forward strand.
TATCCAGTTTGTTCTTTGACTTAGACATTTACACATGTACCTCCTTTACTTCATTCTTGTGTTCAAATGTCATCTTCTCAAAGGGAATTTTCCCTCAAAGGGAATCAATAAAATTATTATATTTATATATTATAATATATATTATAGTTATAATATAGATATATAATAGACATATATCTTTCTATATATCAAAGAATTATATATTACATATTACATTATATTATATATTATTTTATATATTACTTATAATTACACATATATTAGGTATTATAATATCTTATTGGCATTTGCCCCTATGCTGCCACTTTGTATATAATTTCTTTATTTCCTTCATACACATTATCTCTAATAGATAATCTATTTATTGCCTTCGTCCTGGAATGTAATCTTAATGAGGACAGGCATTTTTGTTTTAACCTTTACCTCTGAACATAGAAAACTGGCATAAAAGGAGATCTAAACAAGTATTTGCTAAAAAATTGAATAAATACCGGGTCCCACAGTTGAGATCTCTGCCATATCAGTAAGTTATTACCTGTCAACCCTTGCTGTACTCTGGAATCCTCTGGGGAGCTTTTAAAAATACTGATGCTTGGACCTTATTCCAACTAAATAAGAATTTCTGGATCTGGGATTGGCCATTCCCCTACACAAGAGAATATGAAAAGCCCCATGTAGATGGTGACATCATAAGCTTCTATAAATCTACTATTGGAACCTTGGGTCCTGTCTCTGTCTCTGCCCCTAACTACAGATTGACGGCCATGGTGGACATGACTGTGGCTTCCACTGCCCCTCTTTCTATGGAAGATATTTGTCCTTTCTGTTCTAGTGAAAAACTTGTTATAAGAAGCTCAGATCTTTTATATCATTAACACAATCTATTTATTCTACTGAGTTCTTCAGTCTTGTCAATGTTATTTTCACTTTGGACTTATTTCAACTCCTTTATCTGGAGCCCACCTTTGGCCACAAAAGGTAAAAACCCACTGAAAACTACGCACCTTGGAACTAGCTTCAATACCGAGGGCTGATTTTTCTCATTATTGTGGCTCATTAGCATGGTGCTTTCTTATTTATGGTAATAAATCTTTGCAATAAACTTATTTTATTGCCACTGCATATTTGGTTTCTTGTCCATGCATTAAGATGAACATGTTTTATATAAGTTTTGCAATATCTAAGCAATATATTTTCTTACTGAACAATTATTTTTCCCCTGGGATTATTTTTCTTGGGAATGATTCTTTAGAAATCATTCTCATAATAATTTAGATAAGACACTTTCTTGAAAGAGAGCTTTTAGGAATATTCAGTGCTTGTCACACATTTGACAGGTATTCTAACTTTAGATGTGGGGCTTGGCTAACTGCCTTAAAACTTGTGTTTAGTTATGTATCCCTGACTTGCACTCCTGTAGCTTAGGTCTCCATAATTTCTCCTTCCCTTCTATAAATTACACAGAACTGCAAACTCAGGCACTAACTCATAGCAAATGTTGCTATATAATTTATTTTGGTCACTGACTAATGAGGACTTTTCACTGGTCCTATCACTTTGTGAAGAGCTCTGCCCTCACTATCTTGCCATATTTTGGGGAATTCTGTTAGGAATAATTGCTATCAAGTAAGATCAAATTCCCTGCAGCCATATACAGCTAGAGAAAATTCATACATACATTGCAGTTTCTAGGTATTGAGAAGCCATTTTGTTTAATTAAATCCTTAACTACTTAGTCTTTCAGAAAAAATATTATCACCATAGAGATAAGAAAACAGAAATAGGCTAAGTACTTTATCAAAGTAAAATAGCAAAGATGCAGTAGCAAGAGTTTGAAAGAATCTGGGATGAAGGAATATTGACTATGAAAAGCATTAAATGAAATAAACTGTAATAAAATTTAAACCCAGCTTGAAGTCATAAAGCAGCTAAATAAACTTTTTGTACATTTTTCTTAGGAAATTAATAAAAAATAACTTGGTGATACTGGCTACTTTTCTCAAGGATAAATTATAGATATCCCTCTGTTGATGGATTAAGAAGGAGTACCTTGAATTAAGAAGGAGTACCTTCATCATTAAGACTGGTCTCCAGCTCCTATGAGCTACTATGGTAAAAACTATGGCAGACTAGGCTATGACTGGTCTTGATGTATTGGTGGCCTGAGTTTAAAATCTGGTGGATTCAATGATTTAGGCTATAACCACCAACTACTTTCTTTCTATGGAAGAAATTATTTCTTTACATTCCATTAAAAAATTTGTTGATCTCTCAGTCCTTTGGACTTTCATTATTGCAGTCTATTTCTTCTTTTGTTCCTTCAGTGTCATTAAAATCATGCATAGTCTTAAATTCTTTATTGCAACTGCTCTCCTGGTAGCCTAGCATGGACCACTAATGAAGCAATCATATTCCAGACTGCATACTCAGGACCAAGCTGAAACAAGAAGACTTATTTCTCTGATTTAGAATTTCATCCATCTAGAGGGAATTTCTTTTATTGTTGTCACATTATCAGCATTGTGTTTACTTCCTTATTCCGTGGAGAAAATGTCTGTGTGTGTTTCCAATAAAATTACTTTTTTGACACAGCAAACGTGATTTAAATTTTTTTTATTCATCTAAATGGACTTTTTTCACCTAGTTTTTGCCAATATTTTACAATAAACAATATATTTCTTTTTGAATTATGTTTTTTTATTAGTGATTGCTTATAAAAGACTTAAATAAAGCTTCCTTATAAGATGCTGTCTTTCTTCCTTAGAGTGAGACAACCTTAGTGTAATTCAAATATTTCAGAACTAATTAAGTATAGATTTTCCCCAAAATGATAAAGTCATTGTCCTTTCAATTAACAGATATAAATTCTTATATATCTTTCTTTTCTTGTTTCAATTTGTGCACCTCTAAGTATCTTCAAAGCTATATAAGAAGGATACTACGTTTATTCCTTTGACAATTACTTTTGTGAGCTGAGAGAGGAGTAAAGTATGCAGGGCTTGTTGCTCTATGCTTAGGGAGTTTTGCTGCAATGGTCAAAAGCAGAAATGGAAATTATTATTCTCTTTGCACATATGTGAAAATTGATATTTTAAGAGATTGAGAAACTCAAGTCCCCACAATGTGGTTTTCTAAATTTAGTTTTTCTTTGCAACCTTCCCCTGAAAATCTACAAAATATAAACAAATCCTTTACCAGTCAAAGCTCCCTATCTGTTGCAAAGGACGATGATAATTATATTTTAATTGTAGAAATATGTGTAATTTTAAGCAATAACAAAGAAAAATGAAAATTGAAATATTTTCAAAGGAAAAATACAACATTCCGTGCATTTTTTGAACTACCCTTAAGAAGAAAGGTATGTCTTAATAGTATTGTTTTGAACCAAAGGTAGATTTTCAAAAAGAATGAAGCTCCTGTGTTGTGGTTTACCACACCCACACTGAGGGAGTATAAAAGCCCGGGTGCAGCTGGTGATGTTCATCCTCAAGAAACTCACCTTCAACATCAACCAAATCCTCAAGCCCTGACACAATGAGCTACTACTACAGCAACTACTATGGTGGCCTTGGCTATGGCCTTGGTGGTTTCAGTGGCCTGGGCTATGGCTATGGTTCCAGCTATGGTCTAGGAGGCTATGGTGGTTATGGCTGTGGCTACTTCCATCCCTCTATCTATGGAAGATACTGGTCCTCTGAATTTTACTGAAAACATTGTCCATCTGCAATGATCTGTTTCCCTGATCCAGAATTCATCACCCATGTTGGCGATCTCCACTTCTGCTATATTATTGACGTGAAGCTTCCTTCTTTATCCCTTTTGTGACATTTCTGACCATATTCTCCAATAAACTTGGTGAACTTTCTAAAGTGTGTTTCATTTATATTTGCCCACCTAAATGCACTTTTTAGTCATAATTTGGGCATATCTGTGCAACATATTTCATGGAAACATGTTTTCCTCATATGATTGTTTACTTCCTATGAACTGATCTTATTAAGTTTTAGCCAGTAACTCCTATATCTCATGTGATAACTTGCTCATATGTGGCCCTCTTTTTGATTTGACATCCTATAGAACCACATATATTTAGGGCCAGCCCCGTGGCTTAGCGGTTAAGTGCACGCACTCTGCTGCTGGCAGCCTGGGTTTGGATTCCGGGCGCGCACCGACGCACTGCCTCTCCGGCCATGCTGAGGCCGCGTCCCACATACAGCAACTAGAAGGATGTGCAGCTATGACATACAACTATCTACTGGGGCTTTGGGGGAAAAAATAAATAAATAAATAAAATTATAAAAAAAAAAAAGAAACACATATATTTAGACACAACCTAATCCTTATGAATAGAATGACACCTCATTTGTAAAGTTATTAGTTTAATGTAATAACTACTTTAACTTCAGTACAACAGGAAAGGAATATTTTTGAGCATATTTACTCTTTAAATATTGTTATTTTTATGAGCTTTGTAAGAAAGAGCTGTCTGTGCCTTTTTGCTCAGTCTTCGTTCAGCATGATACTCTACCAGGTGATTCCTTGAAAAAAATGACAAGAATACATATTGCTTGAGTCTTTTCTACCTACCCAGACCCCTCCCAAACTTACACACACATACACCACACACACACACTGCTTACACAGCCATCTTCAATTTCTATAGAAGAAATAGAGGGGATGGGAATTCTTTTCTATGTTCAGACTTTATTTTTTTTAATCACCTTATTATGTAAGTATTTAACTTTTCAGGTTTTACCCTACTTTTCTCCATAAATTAAAGAAAAATTGAGTCTTGATTTAATGTTTCTGTGATTTTTCCAGCTCAGGTTGAGTAGTGCTATTTGTTCCTATTTAAGTGGTATGTAAGTCTTGAGAGGAACTTTATTGTAGGTGTATTTTTTGGAGCCTTTCCTCAAACTCGAGGCTGGTTATTGGCTTTTATCTTGTATTTTGGTATCTTCAGCTACCTAATCTTCATCTTTTAATTATGCACAATGTGATTCCCAGTGTAACTCTCATTTAATTAAGTTATACACATCTTCATGGAGCTCCATTGATTCTCACTAGCACTTCAATGATGTGTTCATAAACTAATAGTTTGTGCTGACTTTTGTGATTTAGTGAGTTGAGGAATGATTCTGATAATAAGTTTCACGATTCAAGCTAGAAATAGGACTCTTCAATTGAATCATTAGCGGTTACTTACACAGCACCAAATCCAATGTGACAGGAAACTTTAAATAATGGCACTGAAATTCCAGGAAATAAATAATAATTAAAAAATTACACACCTAATTCCTACTTTTTAGAAAGAATCTTTATATCTCATAGATATATATTAAAATATTTATAGGTTCAAAAAGCAAAACATCTCAAAATGATGCAGTAGAGAAAGAAGCGTGAGGCTATATTTAAAACACAACTGACCTTGACTTGATAATTCTTAAAAATGAACAAATGATTATTACCTACTTTGCTGTATTTAAATTTTTTCCAAAATCACAATTTCAAAAACAATTAAATGTTTTCTTTTGGGAGAAGGAATATAAGACTTAAAGAACATGCAGAGACATATTGAATAGAACTGTACTTCATGCATAACTTGCTAAAATATTATTTTAAACAAATTAGGGAAAGGCTTAGCCAAAGAAGAGAAGAGCATGAACATTGTCATGAGGAAGAAGAAGAAAATATCACTCACAGGAAAAAGAAGGAATTGGAGCTTTAGGGTCAGTATTGTATTATTAGAGTGCATATAGCGTATGGACTTCCTTAAATAGTAAGTAAAATAATTTTTATTTCATATTGCCATAAAATTTAAAAATACTAGTGGCACAGGAAAAAAATGAGTTTGAAAGGAAATTAATTGAAAATAGATAAAGTGCTGTAACCTTAGCAAATGCCAAAGAAGTCTTAACTCAAACACTGTGCCATATATGGGGTTTGGAATAGAAAGGAAAGGAGCTTAAGGAGATATATTTTTAAAATGTCAGATAGATTGATTACATGAGTGATGATAAAGAAGAGGAACGCAAGTTGAGTCCATGGTTTTAGAGATAGAGGCCTGAATAAAGTTGTGGCTCTTGATCATATGAACAGAGAAATAAATATATGTAGGAGTAGAAAAAATGAAAGTCTGATCTCAGACTACTTGCACATACACTGCCATTTTGATTGCCAAATGAAAATATCTTGTTGACAGAATATTATATGATTGATGTCTTTATCTAATTATACTTTTATGTAATTTCTACTTATATATTAATTGTAATTACCAAGAAACACTGCAAAATTTACTTTGTATACAGCAGATAATTGCCTCTTAAATTCAGAGTAAAGGAATCAAAGTGACTTTCCAAAGTTCATTTTAGCAGCAAAATATTTATTTTTATAAGGTTTTCTTTTTAATATTATAGTTAATTTGCCTTGATGTGTTCTCACTCCAGAATGTTTACAAATATATTTCTCTTCCAATTGACTATTGACTGACTAGAAATCCAAAAAATGGATTTCATCATAATTATTTAAATGTATGCACTTTAAATAAATGTACTGAGAAAACTTAGGTCCCAGTGCTGTTTACTTTATAAAGAAAATCAAGTTAACCTATAAGAGTCTAACACGTTACATTTAAATAAGAAAAAATATTAACTATGGCTTGTAAACTTTATACTTGTCTCTAAACATCTGCACAAACACTATTTTTTTTTTTTTTGAGGAAGATCATCCCTGAGCTAACATCCATGCCAATCCTCCTCCTTTTTTTTTTTTTTTTTCCCTTTTTCTCCCCAAAGCCCCAGTAGATAGTTGTATATTATAGTTGCACATCCTGCTAGTTGCTGTATGTGGGACACGGCCTCAGCATGGCTGGACAAGCGATGCGTTGGTGCGCGCCTGGGATCTGAACCCCAGGCTGCCAGTAGCGGAGTGCGTGCACTTAACCGCTAAACCACGGGCCGGCCCCTGAACAAATACTATTGATTTTTAATGATTTTTTAAAATTTTACACCAAGTTTTCTTGCTAATTTGGAGGCATACCATGACCTAAACACATTCCTTTAAACTCTTTTCCTTTCAAGAAAAAAATATTGGTATAAACTGAGTTCATCCTTGCCAGGCCACTATTCTTATTTCATTCTATAACAGGATATTGTAAGAGCTTCTCGAGTGATCCTCTTGCTTTCGAGAATTCACTGTACAATCCACATTGCAGAGAAAATATGCATTCCTAAAACATCACTTCTCTGATGGGATTGCCTTTAACAAAAATATAAAATATAATGTATGATCCACCCTGGTCTTAAGTTAATATGCTTCCCAACCATCAATTATTCTTTATTTAAACCCTGTGTTCCAACCGCAATGTTCTGCTCATTGAGGACACACCTTGCTTCCTTTTGTCTCTGATCATAAGCTAAAGCCATTTTCCTCGCTCGAACCTCCTCCTCTCTTCTCACTTTGTAGAATTCTTATACATCCTTCTAGATGCAACTCATTCCACACTTCTTGCAATTCTTTGCAAGACATTGCAGCCACTCTACCAGTTAATTCCTCTAAGTCACTCTTGAAGTCAGAGTAACTATCCATCATTTTACTCTTCCATATACTGCCTTGTGGTATTTAAAAGAGAAAACACATGTATGCATTCATTTACAGGCACTAAATACCACAAACATGCATACAACATGAAGAGACAAGCGCAAACACACATTTGTGAGTACCATTAAGTTGTAGGATTTTTGGTCCATGGAATGGTCATTTGTATATTAGTCACTTATCATCTCCTTGCCCAAAGACTTATCATAATAAGTTTCTTTCTCATAATAAAATGTAAATATAAGTATTTTATTGAGTTTATTTGTGTTAATTGTGATTCTTTTTGTGATTTGGAATATGAAAGATCTGTTTATTCAAATGTCTCTCTCTAACAAAAAAATTATAAAAATTTAAATAGGCATTTCAAGAAAAAAGAAATTTAAAACATCAACGAATATGTATTTTGTTTACTTTTATAGGTATCACATTAGGTGTCAGGTCTGCCCTCAAAGTGTTTTTAAACAAGTTCCAGTAACCAATTAAAAAATGAAAAAAAAATTCTGCAAGAGGCAGTGTCAATTTAAAAGAGTAGTAGTATGCTAGTAGGTGTTTGTGGACTAGAATTGTTGAAGGAAGCTATAAGGAGAAGAGGGAGTTACTTCAGAGTGAGAAAGAATGTTTGAGAAAAAGCTTAGAGTGAAAAAGGCAATTGAAATTTTAAGAAACAATTTCAGAAGGCTTACCTAGGTCAATGGAGGCTTAATGTAAGTCATAATATGAAGAAACTTGAGCAAGTAGGCTTGGATTATTTTATGACAAAACCTGAATATCATCCTTACAAGTATGAAGGTGCTTAGAAGGTTATCACACAGATATGCAAACAAGAAAGAAAAGTTACATACTTGTTCCTATTTCCTTTCTGAAAAATATGTATTCTTAATTACCTACGATTGTTTAATAATTTTCCCCTAGTTCATTTAATCATAAATAGGAAGAAGAAATCATTGAAGAGTAGTCTATCTGAGGCTAAATGGAGATATCATTGACAAAGATCAAACTCTCAAGCCAGGTGAAATAAGGGAGCCTGATCGTTACGATGTAGATATAGAAATATGGGAAAACAGAAGCTCTGAAGACACGAAAATAATGATTTAATACAAAACCTGCTTCTAAGGAATGGAAAGTAAGGTAAATTCAAAGGAAAAATGTACTCATGAATCTTTGGATCAACTTTTAATAAGAAAAGTATGACTTAATAATACTGTTTTCACCAAGGATAGATTTTCAAAAAAAATTAAGCTCCTGTGTTGTGGTTTACCACACCCACACTGAGGGGGTATAAAAGTTCAGGTGCAGCTGATGATGTTCATCCTCAAGAAACTCACCTTCAACATCCAACCAAATCCTCAAGCCCTGACACAATGAGCTACTACTACGGCAACTACTATGGTGGCCTTGGCTATGGCCCTGGCGGTTTCAGTGGCCTGGGCTATGGCTATGGCTCCAGCTATGGTCTTGGAGGCTATGGTGGTTATGGCTGTGGCTACTTCCATCCCACTTTCCATAGAAGATATTAGTCCTCTGGATTTTTCTAAACAAATTTATTCTATTACTCACTCATCACTTTTTAATAATTTTTTTATGAATTAATTCTTTTCTTTCCTTCAAAATCAGCAGTGAAATTTTTGAGAGGACACTGAAGAAGATATTGCAATGAACGCCAACACCTTGAATCAGCAGAGACATATGTCTCTGAACGGGAGTTTCATCACTCAAGCTGGATGGTCTCATTCCTGAAACACTGCAGACACGTAGCTTCTTTCCGTATCTATTCTGTGATAAACCTAGGCATAGTATCTAATAAACATTTTTAACAGAATGAAAACTTGGGTTCATTTCTCTTCATTCATCTCAAAACAATTGACATTCAAGTTTTGTAGTGTCTTAATAATGTTTTTGCAGCAAATAATTTTTTACCCAGGGAATTATTTATTTCATACCATGTTCCCTTATACATGACACTGATGCTTTAAGATTATAACTCCTTCAAGCGGTATGAGTTTTGCTCAATTCACGCTTCCGTTTGATTGAAATCCCACAGAATCAAATAATTTTAGACATTTTGAATTGCAATGAAGATATTTTCCACTACAAAATTCAAAGTTCTATGTAACACCTGGTCTATTTTCAATATCATTATATGCATTATTAAGAATCTTCAGTGCTGTAAGGGATAGGGATGTCTTTCCTGGTGACCTCAGATTTTGTTAAGTTATTAAGCTGTGCAAAAATCAGGTCTATGTGGACAAGTGCTGTGTGTTCAGGATACTTTGATGCCTTTTGACTTCTTGGGAGCCAAAGGCATTTTGATATATTGATTAACTCTCATTGCTCTGTTCGAAGTTAGAATAATTCTTCTATTGTTTTCCAGCTGTTTGACTACTGCTATTTTCTTTTTTATTTGAACTTTGACAGGAAATATTTTCTAGATATTGTCTTTGGCCTTTACCTTCAACTATGAGACTGGCCGTTAACTTCTGCCTCATGATCTTTCTTCTTATCCTTCAATTCCACACCATGTCATTCCTGACTTACCAGTCACTCAATTGTGTGGGCCTCTTGTGTTTTCATGTATCACAACTGATTCTCACAAATAATTCAGCAGTGCATTCGAGAAAGAAGTGTAGTGCCAGTGATGATTCCTTTTGATAACGTAGAAAAATTAAGGATGATTATAGGAGTGATACTCATCAATCTCATAGAGAATTTAAGCTTTTCAACCAATTCAGTAGCAAGTATTTATGCAGTACTGAAATGAATCTAAAAAGCAATCCTACTTTTTTATCAATAAATAAGAAAGATATAAACACAACTATAATCAGTTCCATTATTTTTAATATGTCCTTATGTTCTTCATATTATGGTTTTATGTTTTATACACAGCAAAATACCTTCAGATAAAATAGTATGATGTCTGGATATTTTTTTTTTCCTGAGGAAGATTCACTCTTAGCTAACATCCACTGCCAAACTTTCTCTTTTTTTTATTTTTTATTTTTGCTTGAGGAAGATTAGCCCAGAGCTAACATCTGTGCCAATCTTCCTCTATTTTGTATGTGGATCGCTGCCACATATGCTGCCACACGGCTGACAAGCTGTGTAGGTCTGCGCCTGGGATTCAAACCCATGAACCCGGGCTGCTGAAGTGGAGTGCACCAAACTTTAACCATTAGGTCATGGAGCAGGCCCCTGGATTTTTTTAAATTATAAAAACAGAAAGTTAGTATAGGTATAAATGAAAGATAATTGGCAACTACTTGATTATAGCTGCAGATGGATGACATTCATCTCAGTGTTCATTATATTATCTATCTCTATACTTTTCCATGTGAAAAGTATAGAAAAATCGAACAAAATTAAAAGTTCTGTCATGTAAAAACATGTACTATAGGATTTAAAGAACATGGAAAGTAGATCATACAGAACTGAAGTGAACCAATACTTTACCTGAACTTCACAAAAAGGTTGAGACATGAATTAGTTGATCAAAAGCATAACAAATGATGCAAGTAGCATATGTATTGACTATGATTATGTAAAAGGATATATTATATTTATGGAAAAATTTTAAAAACAAAAGCTCAACATTTGGTATTGGATAATTAGGCTGAATATAGCATTTGGAAAACTTCAAATGATAACTTTTCTCTCACTAGGTGTGTTTGAAGATTTTTAGGAGGAGGAGTGGTAAGAGAAAAAAAAAGTGCTTTAAAAAGTTTGAATCCAAAAAAAAATGCTGTTGCAGTTTTCCTGGCGTTTTGGAACAAGGCCCCAACTTCTTCTCTGTGACTTAGTTTAGTGACTGACATGGGCTTTAAAGATATATGAAATACTTAGGAATAAACTTAACCAAGGAAGTGAAAGACTTGTATACTGAAAATTACAAAACATTGATGAAAGAAATTAAAGAAGACACAAACAAATGCAAAGACATCTTATGTTCGTTGATTGGAAAATGTAATATTGTTAAAATATTCATACTATTCAAAGTGAAAGATCTACAGATTAAATGCAACCCCTATTAAAACCAATGTTGTTTTTAATAGAATTAGAAAAGTCAATTTTACAATTCATATGGAAACACAAAAGAACACAAATACCCCAATTATTTCAGATCTTTACATGCAATTCATCCTGACATCAAATAATTATTCCTAAAATGTCCTATCTTTTGTGGCACTACCCTGGATAAGACCAGCTAATGCTTGACTTCATAAACAACAGGGAATATGCAGAGGTCCTCACTGGTCTGAGGAAACAATATACTTCTCAATCTTCAATTATTCTTTGCAGAAGTTTTCTGTCCTGTCTACATGCACATCTTGCTAAGTCTTGCCCCTTAGCACTAGTTAAAATCTTTGCCCATTGTTAAGATCTCCTCCTCTCTTCTCTGTTGGATTCTTACAAATTAGGTTTACTAATTTAAACCTTCTCTAGAGCTTATTTTGCAGAACAGTACAGCCCACTATAGCTTTTCTTTCCCTAAAAAAACTTTTCGAGTAATTCTAACTTCTTCTAATTTTGTACTTCCATATGTTTAGCTCTGCACCTGCACACACAACACGTACACACATAGACATACACAAACACACATACTCTTTGTGACTAAAATGAAAGGATAAGCTTTCTAGGACCATAAAGTGATCATTTCTTTGTTTCTTACTTATTATCTTCTTTCCTAAAAGTATGGCAAATTACATTTTATATAATAGGAATTCAGTTAGTAATACAGAAAGAGAGTAGTTCAATAGATGACTGTGGTCTGGAATGTTTGAAAGAGACTATGTGGAGAAGAGTATATTTCATAAGTGTAGGAAATGTAAGAACACTTAGTTGAAAGGTGCAAGGAAAAGCTTGAATGTAGATACAAATTACAGTTTTAGAAACCATTGGATGATCCTTTTGAATAGGATGGATGCTTCAAGAAAGGTGGTAGTGGGAAGAAAGTTGAGTCGTGTTGTAACAGGGCTTGAATATAATTTAATAGAATTTAACCAATACAATATGCAGGAAGCTAGAATGTTGTTTACAGAAAAGACAAACAAAAGAATTGCCAAATATTTGTTGTTTTCTCTGAATAAATTCTGTCTTCTGCGTCAAAATTATATAATTATGTATGATAATTTTATAATTTGTATGCTAATTTATTGAATTTTAAAAATAAAGAAAACATGATATTTGGCATGACTTGAAACTCTGTTGTAGGCAAAGTGAAGGAAACATCATTTGACAAATCCAAACTCTCAGGCAATGCCAGGAATGTGCTGCCTGATGTGAGGGATTTCATGATTACATTTTAAAGGTAGAAATATGTGTAGTCATTAGCTTTGAACATAAAATTTATTTTTCTATATAAAAACTGATTCTTAGACACAGCAATTAAATATATTCAAAGGAAAAATTGAATTTATGCATGTTTGGTACTACCCTTAAATAGTCAAGTTATGACCAAATGGTACTATTTTTCATCAGAGATTTAGTTCCAAAGAGAATGAAGCTCATGTGCTGTGGTTTGCCACACCTTTCACCAAGAATGTAAAAAGGAACTGGTTTCTTTGCAATCTTTATTCTCAGGACATTTATTTCACTATCAAAACAAATCTTCAACCCCTGACTTGATGAAGTTATTATCGTAACGCGTACAGCAGCCTTACATTTAGTCTTGGTGGCCTGTACTATGTCTATGGCTCCAGCTATGACTATGATTCTGGCTGTACCTCCTCCTTTCTCTCTATTGATGGAAGTTTCTGGACCTTTGGGTTCAACTTTTTCCATAGCATTTGCTGATCTCCTAGGACCTCAGAAGCTACACACTGTCATGGGTTAACTCTACTTGCTTGTTCTTTTGCATCATAAATCTTACATTTTATTCATTGTCTTTGGCTTGTAGCTAGTTATTTCATTCAGTGACAAAAAGAAACAAAACTGGACACTGGTTAAATATGGTAAGAAAGATTTTATTCAGTACTATTGTGGTAGGGGGAAGAGCTTCATAGAACAAAGCTCAATTGCAATTTATGCAGAGGTGAGTGGGTATTTAAGACAGAAAATGAGGGGGGAAGGAGGGGTAATGAGTGGAGTCTTCGGCAGAGTCAGGGAAGTGGAAAATTACAAAAAGCAGGAACAGGGGGTTGGCTAATATGATTAGGCCATCTGGGTTTTCTCATTAGTGCTTATTTGAAGGAGAAATAAACTTTTTATATCTTCAAGACAGGAGGTAGTTTTGCAAATTGTAACAAGGCACTCAACGAAGTTAGGTCATTACTCTCCTACAGAGGCTGGAGGCAATGCAAAGCATTAAAAGTCTGAATTTCAAAGAGATGGCTCCCAGGTCCTTGAGGAGACATTCCTGGGTTGTAGAACATATATCTCAAAGGGACAGAGAAGGGATTTACAATTGCAACTTTTTAAAGTAAGTACTTTTAAGAAAAGTGTGGTTAGGCCTATAGTTAGGTTTTGGTTGGAATGAACAGTAAATTCTTTTGGCAGCATTGAGCTTTCTCAGGCAGACATTTAAGAGAGACTGAGAGTTGTGGTTATTATAGGCCAAGGTAGAGGCCAAGTTCAGAAGAGAGCTCAGAGAAGCCTGGATAAATTTTGGTGAAGGAAAGAATCTTTGTCACAAGCAAGCCTAATGATGAGGAATGTATGCTCTTGAATGAATGCTAGTGCAAGTTGTGTTATCAGGATCTCGTGTCTCACATCCTCATGGATTGCACTATCAGGAAAATGTTCTACCATGCCATCATTGTCAAATTGTTCTTGAACATGGGGTCTCCAGTATGTATCTTCAGTTGATTAGTAGATAAAACCCTTAGCTCAAGTAGCAAAAAAATGTTTCATTTTTATTAATTCTTCTGGGTGTTGATGCAAATAACTGATAATTAATCTATAAATCAAAATTGGGGTGAGTTTATTATGAGCCAGGTCTGAGCACTAGCCCGGGGTTTCCTTCTCTAAGGAAGAAAGCACACCAAAGAAGTGGGGTGCAGAGATGGTTATATACCATCTTGGAAAAAGAGCGTACATCACATATGACAGGAATATCTCTTTTACTACTGTCACGAGATGCTTAGCTAGCCCAGCAGATCAGTGGTCACAAGGTGAGCACAGCGAGTCAGTGGTCAATGGGTCAGTGGTCATGAGATGAGCACAGCAGATTGGTAATTAATCCTTAGTTTCTTGGAAGAGATGCTTATCTTTAAGGAAATGTCAATATAGGGAGGAAGCTACATCCCTATCTTAAGGGCATCATTCTTGTCATTGGGACATTGTATATGTTTAAAGCAGATCTTCAATGCATTCTCAACAGGGCACATGTTTTCTGGAAAAACAGGGTCAGGCCAAATTAGTTTTAAACCAAATGGCTTCCTCATATACTCCAATACATCCTATTGCTTTTTATTTATTCATCACAGGTGAAGTTCTTACATATAATAAGTTTTGAATTACAATGCCATTTAAAAAGATTTCATTATTTTTTTCCTGTTTTATGTAACTTTTTATCACTGTTCTCTAAAACTACTAGGTCTAAAGCATTAAAGTTAAAATTTACTGGAAAAATATATTGTCTTATAGATATATTCTTTGAGTGTCTCAATACTTCTTCATTACTATTTTCTTTCTCTTGAATGACTTTTCTTCTTCTTAGTGTCTACTGACCTCTTGTGTCTCTGAAAATATAGGTCAATTTCTGTTTCTTCAGTGGACTCTAATTAAGTCTTTTCTTAATTACAAGTGACAGCTTCCTCTACACTTGGGTCTATTTTTATCTATACTTCTATCATTAAACATACAATAAATAAATTTTATTCTCCATTTATCTCCCTATTTAGAATGTAATGTGTTGAGGCAGGATGATATTTCAGTCATTTTTATATTCCGTTCAATTTAATAGACACACTACTTTTTTTCTATAGCATTCTAGAGAAAATGGTAGCTACTAGGACGACTAAGACGAACAAGTTAAATCCATTCATTCGAAGGGGATTAAATATTATGCTATTTTTGAAGAGAGAAAATACATAAAAGAATAGTCAGTTTTAATATAATAACTTTTGAACTTAACTTTGGGTGAAAACTCTTCACAGGAGATATGAAGCCTCAATTAAGTATTGAAAGATGTATTTCATTCTTGACATAAGAAAGTTGAAAGAAACAAGATGTGCTTAGAGGTAAGAGAAATGATGTCCAGGTATGAGCACTGCAAATTATTCTGTATAATTAAGGTATAGTATGACTTCCGTCATCAATAACTACACTATAAAATTTGAAATCCTTTGGATGATATTATAAAGCCTTTTCCAACCTGACACGAAGACACCATCAAAGCATAGATCCTACAAATGTTAAAATCATAATTTTTATAAAAAGAGATACTGAGCACGTGCAAAATTTTATTTAATGCATTAATCAGGGAACCAGTAGAATGACAAACTTGGTCCAAATGAAAATATAGAAAACCAGGATATTCATTATTAGTGAATAAAAGAAATGTTGAGATAGCTAAGTTAGATTGAAAAAATTTGATTCACCTGCAAACAGGCAATAAACAATAATCTTTGCAGTTTTCCACTCTCACGAAAAGAACATCACTACACATCCTCAGTTTTATAGTTGGAAAACGCTAGGCCCAAATCAATAATGCAAATAAAGTTTTTACTCCATTAAAAAGTCAGATGACCCTCAGATGAGCTTATTGGAAAATATCCTTAGCATATATTAAAAGGTGATATACAAGACTTCCAGTTTCAGTTCTGGCATGGAAAGAGCTTGGAGGTCTTCCTTACAACAAGGAAAATCTGTACAAACTGAAAAAAATCAATGAATTTTCTTGGATGCTTCAGAGAACTAAGGTCACTGGGCAAACTAACATCCAAAAACTAGAAAGACACGTATATCCAGAAAGATACAGCTACCAAAATCTGCTTACCTGGAGCAGAAGTTGCTCAGATCATAAACAGCTAGGAACACTTAAATGGTAATTTTTTACGAATTTTTAGAGGCTGAGTGTAGATGAGCATAAAAGTGAATAACTACTAGGAGAACAGTATGAGAAAGTCCTCATACTTTTTTGGGCTTTCCCTCCAAGGACCCCACCAAGTTTCCACTGTGACCATCCAAGAAAGATCCCCTCTTGATTCTAGGAGGGGGAGGGGAAGACTAACCATTGTGACATACGCCCAGAGGCTTCTGGATTTAAAAAAAGGCCTAATCTCCAGGAGAAAAAACCAAAAACCCAAAACCAAAAAACTTTGCCAGAGTGCAATTCTGAAACTTTACCCCAGTGGAGGGAAGGGAATTTCTCACTACCCCAGCTTCTTCCAGCCTTCTTGTCTCACCTATAATGAGGGGGAGAACAGACACGAGTCAGGGCTTCAAGGAAATAGACAAAGAATACTGCAGTCAAGGAACAGAGCAGGGAGAAGCTACTGTGAGGGATCCAAATGTGCCACCCCAAATTGTATCTCTTCGGCTTGACTATTTTTAAAAAAACAAAAGACTCGAAAAGAAACTGTGACCTTTCCCTTAACTGCCTAAAAGAATTTAAGAAGGCCTGTTCCAGGAAGGAGCTATCACCAAAAATAACTTGGAGTATGGTAGGTATATGAGGTCCTCCTCAATGGGAAGAACCTTGTTAAGACCATTTTTATCACTTCTCTCTCTCTCTCGGGTCACTTTGTCTATAGATGGTCCAGCAAATATTTGTTCACCAAACATTTGCTTTTCCATCTCCATGTGAATTGCCTTCTTCCCTTTTGAAGTCCCAAACCCCTACTCCCAGCATCCTCCTTTGTTTTTAGCTGAAGATGATATTTAAGATGGTGGCTTCCACCATTTTGGCGAGTTACTCAGTTTTCCTGGGGTTCTTCCACGTATACATGTTATTAAACTTTGTTTGATTTTCTCCTGTTATTCTGTCTCACGTCAATTTAATTCTTAGGCCAGCCAGAAGAACCTAGAGGGCAGAGGAAAAGTTCTTCCTCCCCTACACTGCATAATTGAAGAAAAACTTACAAAGGTGATAGCACTGAGACCAGTCCCTGTAAAAATACTGATATTTAATCAGAAGATTATAGAATGGCCCCTTTCCCTACATCTTCTTACCAAACCAATAGGGCTTCAATGTAACAAATTAAAGTGGATTCAAGGAGAAAGCTGTGCAAGACACAGACTATCTGAGGAGGGGTACATAGGAAAAACCAAGGTATAGAGGGATGACCAAAAAAAAAAAGGAAAAAAAGGATACTAGAAGAATTTGAAGACTTTGGCACCTGTAACTACAGCAAACATTCAAAAAGCCAACTCCCTAGCCAGATTAACATAAATTCTTACGCTAAAAGCCTCTTTACCTCAATTCAGTTCTTCTTGACTAATATATCATGTCGGACTTTCAACAAAAAATTGCAAGTCATGCCTAAAGGCAAGAAAAAACACATTCTGAATAAAGCAATGATCTCAAATATGATATAGATGGAATCAATAGACATGAAACTTAAAATAACTATGATTATATGTTAAGGGCTCTAATGGTAAAAATGGGTGAGTGATGTAAGGAGAGATGGAAACTCTAAGACAGAGTCAAAAAGAAATGCCAGAAATAAAAAACATAGGAACAGAAATGAAGAATGCCTTTGAAGAGTTCAACACAACCCAGGAAAGAATCAGTGAACTTGAAGATAGATCAATATAAATTGGTCAAAATGAAATGTAAAGGAAAAAAAAAAAGAAAAAGTGCACTAAAATATCCAAGAAATGTGGGGCAATATTAAAATGTATAATACATGTGTAATTATAACATAAGAAGAAAAAGAGAATGAAATAGAAAAAAATATCTGAAGTAATAATGGCTGAAATTTTCAACATTATTAACACACATTAACATAGATCCAGATAGCTCTGAGAACACCAACCAGAGTAAAACAAACAAAACGAAATAAAATAATCAGCAAAAAATCCACACTTAGACATGTCGTATTAGAACTGCAGGAAATCAAACACAAACAGAAATTTCTTAGGGAAAAAAAGCACCTTACTTCTAGATGAAAAATGTCAAGTATTACAGTGAACTTCTCATCTAAAACTATGCATGCATGAAGAGGGTGGGTGAAATATTAAAGTGTTGAAAGAAATACTCACAAATCTAGAATTATATATCAGAAATCACCCTTAGAAGTGGAAGGAGAATAAATACTTTCTCAGACAAATGTGAGGGCACCCATCACCAGCTACCTGCTCTGCAAGAAATGCTAAAAGACATTTTTCGGGCATAAGGAAGATGTTAAAGAAACTTGGATCTACACAAAGAAAGGTAGTAGGGGAAAGAATAGAATAGAGAAGGAATCAAAGAAGGTAAAATAAAATCTTTTGTTTTTCTTACCCTTCATTGGTCTAAAATAAAACTGTTTACTTAAGGCAATAATAGTAACAATGTATTGGATGAAATAACATATGGATAAGTGAAATGTTATAAGAGACAGGAGACGGAAATTTAGAATACTCAGCTATTAGTTACCTATAGTCCAAGTGAAGTGGTAATGGTACTTGAAGGTGAACTTAGATTAGTTAAAAATGTATAATGTAGGGGCTGGCCCAGTGGCACAAGCGGTTAAGTGCATGCGCTCCACTGCGGCAGCCCGGGGTTCACTTGTTCAGATCCCGGGTGTGCACTGACACACTGCTTGGCAAACCATGCTGTGGTGGTGTCCCATATAAAGTGGAGGATGACGGGCACAGATGTTAGCCCAGGGCCAATCTTACTCAACAATAAAAAAGAGGAGGATTGGCAGATGTTAGCACAGGGCTGATCTTCCTCACCAAAAGAAAAAAAAAAATTATAACGTAAACTCTGGGGCAAACACTAAAAAAAATAAAATTAAGTATAATTGAGATGCTTTCTAAGAAATGAAATAAAATATAATCATATAAAATGCTCATTAATATCAGAGAAGGAAGAAAAATATGAGAAAAAAGAAACAAAGACTAAATGCAATGGATAGAAAACAGTTACAAACATGGTAGATATTAATCCACTATATAAACTATATAAATTATAACTTTAAATGTAAATGATATAAATACACAAATGAAAAGACAAAGATTGTCAGCATGGATTTAAAACAAACAAATAAACAAATAAAAAACACCACCCAAGACTCAACTACATGCTATCTATAAAGAAAAATCCAGTTTAAGTATCAAGACTCGGACACGTTATAGTAAAGGTATCAAGAAAATATACAGAGCAAACATGAATCTAAAGAATGTTTGGTTTCCTATATTAATTTCAGGCAAAAATACTACAGAACAAGAAAAATGATGAAGAACAAAGAAGACATAATTCTAAACTGTATGCACTTAACAGAAGAATGTAAAGATATATGAGGCAAAAACTGCTAAAGCTTGAAAAGTAGACAAATCCAGTAATGCAGCCAAGGACTTCAACACCCTTTGTCAATAGCTGATAGAGGAATCAATCAAAATTTAATAAGGATATAAATGATATGTCTTCACATAATCAATTTGATACAATTCATATTTATAAAATATTCCATCCATTAAGAGTAGAATACATATCCTTCTAAAGCTTACCAGGAACATTCATCAAGATAGATCACACTCTGGGCCATTAAACACACTTTAACAAATTTAAAAGAATAGAAATCTTACAAAGTATATTCTCAGACCACAGTGGAATTAAACTAACAATCAATAGTAGAAAGATAGTTGGAAAATCCTGAAATGTTTGGAAAGTGAACAGCATACTTCTAAATAACACATGAATTAAAAATGTCTCATGAGAAGCTGAAAATATATTTTGAACCAAATGAAAAAGAAAATGCAACTTATTAAAATGTGCAGGATTCAGCCAAAGCAGTGCTTAGAGGGAAATTTATAGTATTAAATATATATATCAGAAAAGAAAAAAAGGTTTAAAATCCAAAACCTTACTTCTACTTGAGGAAACTAGAAAAAGAACAACTTAAGCCCCAAATAAGCAAAAGAAAATATAGAATAGCACTAGAGCAGAAATCTTGAAAATGGAAAACAGTGGGAGAAATCAACAGATCCAAAAGCTAATTCTTTGAAAATTTCAATAATTGATAGACTTCTAGCCCAGCTAGCCAAGGGAAAAAAAAAGATAAGACACATGACTAACATTAGAAATGAAATAGGGGTCATGACCACTGATCTCATGGATATTAAAAGGATAATAAGGAGTCTGTAAAAAATTTTATACCTAAAAATTTGGTAATTTAGATAAAATGGGCAAATTCCTTTAAGACAAAGTATCAAAAGTCACAGAAGGAGAAATAGATAATCTAAGTAGCCCTATATCTATTAAATTGATTAAAGCAATAACGAAAAACCTTCCGAAAGAGAAATCACTAGGCCCCAGTGCCTTTCTAGTTTCATTGGGAAAGTCAACCAAACATTTAAAGAAAAATACTATTCTCCACAATCACTTCCACAAAATAGAAGCTGAGAGAACCCTTACTAATTCATTCTATTAGGACAACATTAATCTAATATCAAAATCAGACAAAGGCATTAGTAGAAAAGAAAATTGCAGAAGAATGTCTCTCATGAGATTTGTTGCAAAAATCTTCAACCAAATATTAGCAAATCTAATCCAACAATCTATAAAAAGAATTATATGATGAGGTATAAGTATGCAAAGCTGGTTTAACATTTGAAAATCAATTTATGTAGTGTCATATCAACAGGCTAAAAAAATAGGTATCACATGATCGTATCAACAGATGCAAGAAAAGCATTTAAACATCCAATCCCCTATTATGTTAAAAACTCTCCTCCAGCTAGGAATAGAGAACTTCCTCAACTTAATATATAAAAGGTAAGAAAAGAAAATCTACTGTTAACTTAGCCATGAGAAACTAGATATTTTACCCTTAAGATTGGGTTATTTTATATAGGTTAACCCAGTTGTTTTTCCTAAGGAAATAAAATGAAACCTATATTGGGTTTGGATACTCATGTGCTTTTTTTCCATAGCAATGAACTTTGATTAAAGTTTTGAGATACTTTCCTCCCCAAATTGCCTTCATTTAAATGAGTTCTCATTTATGTTGATTCTAAATTACAGACTAGGGATATTTTATTAAATTACTTCTATTTACCCTAGACTTAAACAAGCAAACAAACTGTTAAATTTCTTCTAGCATCAGAGACTTTTTTCTCCCATTCCCCAACTTCTCTGATCCCACTTGTATGCATTTCGCAGGGGTATGGACTAAGTTACAAAATGGATTAGTAGTTTAGAAGATATAAATTATTGCTAGAATGGCCCTCACTTAAAGGATAAAAAGGACATGCTATCAATATTCTGCTTAAATATCTCAAAGGTAGGTCACCTCCTGGGATATTAGCAGTATCTTTACTTAAATAAAAGGACTGGATAAGATCAATCACATCTCTTCTTGGATACTTCTGTGGGCTTTCCCATACCTACAGCAGAAATCAATAGCAAACTTTTTCTGTAAAAGGCCAGATAGTAAATATTTTAGGCTTTCTAAACAAATATTCTCTAGCGCAACTACTCAGTTCTGTTGTTGTCGTAGGAAAACAGTCACAGACAATATACAAATGAAGAGTGTGATTGTTCAATAAAACGTTATGTACAATTTACAATTACAATTTTATTTGGCTTGTGGGCTGTAGTTTGCTGACCTCACACCTAGAGGATAAAATAAAAGTACTTTAGTGGACATATAAGGTTTTTAGAAATGTAGACATTTTTTTTTTTGCCTCATCTTATACCCTCCCCACCTCCTTTTTATTCCAGCATTATTAAACTCTATTCTACATGCACACTATGTAGTGTTGTGGTTATATAGCACACCACTTATAGTTCCCTCAGTATAAAAGGTCATTGTTTCTTTTTATTTTCCACCTGTTAAATTCTTATTTACTCTTTCTGAAAGAACTAATACATATGTAATCATGATTATAGGAGTTTTTCTGGTTTGACCCTCTTAGATATGAATTACTCCTGGGGTGACCAACCATCTCAGCTTACTCGGAATGGAGGGTTTTCCCAGCACTTGGTGCATTCAGTGCCCAAACTGCTGCAGTCCCAGGAAGCCCAGGACAGTTGGTCACCCTAGCTGTTTCCACCTTTGGATCTCTTGAATATTTAGATTTGATACTCTAAAATTTAAGATTTTAGATTCTACCACAACTATGACAATACTGAATTATAACACATATACTTTATTTTTTATTTATTATCTATAATAGTAAATTCTACAACTGCAGTAAGAATTAGGTATTATTCATCTTTTATTGTCCAAGAATATTATATAATTATATGGTTCCTAAAAACTGCAGGAAATATATATATATGTATTTAGAATATTAGTATTGGTATTAGATATATATTTAGAACATTAGTATTAGTACTAGAATATTGGTATTAGAATGAGGTTCAGAGCAAGAGTGGAAAGAAGGAAGTAGGGAGGATAAAGGAAGGAAGGGAGGAAGGAAGGGAGCAAGGACGGGAGGAAGGAAGGAAGAGATATCTGGTGTAAATAAAGTATAAATAAAATCTAATATTTGCTATAATAACCAAATAAGACATCATAAAATTACAAGATTATTTTGGCCTTGAAAACACAAAGAAAGATTTTTGGTAGAAACACTTTAATTTTTTGTTATTACTTTTTGATATAAGAAATTGAAGTGGTATTGACAGAAGAATATGAAAATATACTATTTCTTGCTATTACCAAAACATAAATTGCAAACATTTATTGCAAACCCAATAAATTCTGGTCTTGTTGATTCCCTACTAAAATGCCAAACTCAAAATTCTCACCCTTAAAACACTTTTCTGTTACCAAAAGATTAAAACACGATTTAGGAAAGAAATGTTAAAATGTAATATGAGATAGTTTGCAAAATATGAATGACAAAAAGTTTTTAAAAAACATACCTGTTACTAAACAATTGTCCTCTTGTCATGTTGAATTAATTATAATTTTATATAGTATTGCAACTTCGATGACGAACAGGTCTAAGAGTTGTCTTGACCGTTGAAGAGAGAGAAATAATGTATATCATTTAATTTGGTGAAAAATAAGTGGCCCAGGAAATGGACTGAATTGGGAGAAACTGTCTCAGGTGGCGTCATCAGAGGGCTGCCTGATGCCTCGAGGTCTGGCATCGAGGTGACTTGGAGGATTAAGTCATGGTTGGCTTTGCAGTGCCCATCAACTCTTCTCATTATGGGCACAATAAGTTTTGTGGAAAGCAACCACAGCAGGAAAATCTAATTAAAAATTTAAAATTTCTTAACTGAGTCTCTTCTAATTAAGAAAACAGTTTGGATTTTTATGGTAGAGTAGTCATGGTTTTTCATAAACTTGAAGTAAATCAGCACGGTTGTCCACATCTACCATTGAAGGAGTATAAAAGCCTCTCTCTGTGGGTGGTTAGTTCACATGAAGAGGGCCTTAGACGACCTTCAACCAGCTCACAAGTGCTGACACTGAGCTGTTACGGACGCTTGGACTTGCACAATAGTGACTTGCCCTCTGGTCCTGGCTGTGGTTGTGGCAGCCTCCGAGGCCCTGGCTATGGCTTTGCCTCTAGATATGGAGGGCTTGGTTCTGGCTCTGGCCTCAGGAAATGTGGATTTGACTTCCACTGGAAAATCTATTGTGCTTTGGGGCCTTAGAAAGCTCAAATTCTAGATCCTTTACTCCAAAGCGTTTTCTAATATGTTCTTCTTGGATTCTGTAAAAAGCCTTCGTAACCCTGGTGGGACATTCCACAAGAACTAGGAGTGTGGCAACAGCTGCAGTGGTAATAGCATCAACTGCAAGATTGTGGATTCTAAGGTTGAAACTGGGATTCATCTCTGAACCATTAAACTACTTACATACAGTCATCGCTTTCATTTCTATGATAATTTTTCAAGAAAGCTTTTTGTGATGTCACAAATTCTTCTCCCCCACCCTGCCCCTACCAACTGATTAAAAATAAAGAACATGCCCAATCAGGAAAATAAATTTTCTTTCTGGAGTGGGACTTTTCCCCCACAATTGGTTCCTTGGTCATGAGTCTTTCAGGTGACTGAGCCAAGATATTCCAAGGAATATTTGGATTTTGTTTATTTAATAGTACTTAGTTTTTTAAAAGAGCTACAAATTAAGAGTGTCACAAATTTCACATCTTTGTGATAGAAGTAATAGTGATATTGACTCTCTCTTACAAACATACCTTAGGTTGCAGATGATGCTGTTCTTTTTTCATTGTGAAATAAGGATAAATGGCAAAATTGTGGCACTAAAAGAATTCCATTCTTTCAGGAATTTTTTTTCCCTTAGTAAATTAGTTTGAGGTGTAAAAGATGACATGAGTGGAGCATATTAAAATAGAGCTAGGGCAGCCATTTCAGATGAATTGCTTTGCACGTCTTGTTTTCTTCATCTTCCAAACTGGACCAAACCACCAACATTCCAAGAAGTCAGTAAGGACAAGAATATCCTGTCTGTAAAGACTGATGAAATTGGACTTTGCTGATGACTGGATTGCTAACCAATCAATAAAGTAAAAGTCTAGCCTTTTGTCTGAAGATCGAACCTCAGGTCAATCTATGAAGTACAAACCTAGCCTTACCTCATCTAGCACCAATGAACTCTTCCTTAATACAACTCCCCTCATCCTTCCTTTTTCCCTTTAAAAACCTTAAGCCTCTCTCCTGTAATTGGGACACTATTAGGATTTCTCCCTGTGTCTGTGCTCCCTAAATTGCAATTCTTTGATCTCAGATAAACGCTTTGCCTCTTAAACTGATTTCCGGTTTTGTAAGTTGACATATGGTATCAGAAAGTGGGATCCGAAGTGAATCTCACCTTCTCGGACCAGCATCCCATGGAAATGTGTTCAGTACCAACCCAAGCCCTTTTTTGTGCTCAGCCATTTCCATGGACAGCCAACTCCTCCTACCGTGAGACCTCTCAGGCTGGACCTTCCTTCCTTTGGTTGAGGTCATTGCCTTTTTGGGGGGGAGATCAAGGGAAATTGCCCCAGGAGACCATTGTCTCAGTATCAGCATGATGGCCACTGCCACAGGAGGGGACTCCCTCAGCAGTTTTCATTGGTCGGTGAGGGCTCTAACCAAATTAAGAGATTTTTCTATTGTCATTTTTGTTTCCACAATTTTATCAAAGTTAACAAAGTTTTCTGAGAAGTTCCTCCCTTGAGGACTCCAGTTGGTTTTATATTTAAGAACGATTGTCCTTCCTCTTGTAAATTTTTATCCCAGTGGACCAATAATACTGAAGATAATTTAAAATTACAGTGGCCACTTTGAGGCTATGTTGAGCTCCCAAAACTTGTCTTTTTGCCCACTAGGTTTGAGAATCACGGACCAGACAGATTAAATGCAATCTTTAATTTTGAAAGAGTCAAGTACACCACCTTCTGGCACACTTGCTTAAAATTATGGTCTCAGAAGCTGCAAATATTTACAAAGAACAGCAAAAGCAAACTAAGCTTGTTTCTTGTCCTGAGAGATTGGATTGGTAACCATTAGGTTGAGGTCCCCAAAATGTGGTCACACAGAAATGTCAGTTGCACCCCATTTGCAGTCAGATATGGCTGAACAGAAGTATGGGTTGAATTCCATTTGTGACTTGGGTCCTAGTAAGCTGCTGCCATCCTCAGGGGAATTACATTGGCCATTAGAATGAACATTGCAATTAGATAAGATAATTTAAGAAGTGCATTTATAAGTAAAGGCTTCAAAATTCCAAAAGAGCCTTATTGACAGTTCCATTGCAAAAAGCTAATGAAAAATCAAGATATAAAAGGTAACTGAAAGAAAAGAATATATAAAAGTCTGTTAAGTTAATGACATTACAGACATCCCCATATCTACTTTCGAAGGAGAGCCCCTATATGGGCTCCATCCAGAGTATATGAGATTCTAAGAGATTTTGTAGTAGACTGCTATGTTATTCCCTTAGACAGTCAAGGAGAAACTAAAATTAAAAATTAATGGCATTGTTTAATACTGCCAGGAATATTTACTGTTTGTTCCAGCTGAAACTTGACAAGATATTTGAAAAAATATAGTAACTTATGATCAGAAATTTGGCCAAATTGAAAGCTGATATTCAGGGGCCAGCCCCGTGGCTTGGTGGTTAAGTGAGCGCGCTCCACTGCTGGCGACCCGGGTTCGGATCCCGGGCTCACACCGACGCGCTGCTTCTCCGGCCATGCTGAGGCCGCGTCCCACATACAGCAACTAGAAGGATGTGCAGCTATGACACACAACTATCTACTGGGGCTTTGGGGGGAAAAAATAAATAAATAAAATCTTTAAAAAAAAAAAAAAAAAAAAAGAAAGCTGATATTCAGAGCCTGATAAGAACTTTTTTAGGCATTCTTCCCTAAGTTAAAATAAAACTATGTACCCAGAGGGAAAGAAGAAAATTAGGGATGATATAGTTGGACAGGTAGATCAACTATGATATCATTTAAGTTACAACCCAATTTCTGAGGAATTGAGAGCAACTGTCCTTGTATTGCAAATCTTTGCAAAAGTGGAAATGTAGCTGTAGAGGCAGTTCAGACTCCACCTGTTCCCTTTCATCAATCCCAAAAACCTCTCCTATTTATCTTAAAAAACTTGTAACTTCCCCAAGAACTGTTATCTAGAGCATTGCCAATTCTTAAGACTGGTAAGGAAAAAAAAAGAGGAAAAAAGAGAAAAATGGCTATAGAAGTGCCTTTGCCCAAAATCTAGCATCTTAAATGTCTTCTCCACAAATACCAGTAGAAAAAAGCTTTAGACATGTAAGCAGGTAACCTTAATTTATTCCATCCTCCAGAACAAAATTTGGATCAAACTATTCTTTCATAACTAGCGAACTTTGTATTACTGTACCTAATTCATGACAGTAATATCAAAACAATAGCTATGAAGGTCTCTATGTATGTGTGTCTATCTATAGATGTATACATTCCACCTCGAGATGGTATAATTTCTAAAAGAGCTCTATTTAATTGGCTTAAAGTAGGCACTTATATAAATTATTTCTAAATATAATAAAAGTTAACCCAAATGAATTACAGGATCATGTGATCTAGAAAACTATTTGATATTAAAGCTAATTTAAGTTTGTTGTCTTTAGAGTTATAAGCATTAAATATAAAACTTTTGTTCTATCTAGGTTTACTAAAAGTCAAACATTTATATTATCTCTGTTACAAAATTTAGCAGCATAAAATTGATCACTGACCTTGATAACTAATGTCTTATGAAGTTTTTGTAGGTAATTTAAATATAATTATTGGGAAGAAGTAAACTAAATAGATATAAGTAAAATTAAAGAGTTTTTAGGTGAACTTTTTCATAATAACACTGTGTTATAGTATATGTACTTAAAAATAACATCAAAACCTTTTGGTTACTTGAAACCTTAGATTTTTTGCTAAATTAAGTTAACTGATAGAAATTTATTGAGTATCTAGATCATTTCCAAAGGAGATAAAATATTAGACATTAATTACTAAACATCAGCTTATCTACTTTTGGCTTCTTATTACAGAAAATGTTAAAATATTTGGGTTTATTAATAAACATGTTTTGTGCCATGCTGAGAAATTGTCTATGAAAAAGCACATGTTTCTAGAAAGGCTTTTTAAGTCTGCCAATCCACAGAATGCTAATGTAGAGGACAATTCATAATTTCTTCTTAGTTTTCACTAAAAATTAAAGCTTCTAAGGGTTAATAATTCTAATTAATATATATGTTTAAGGCTAATAAAAATTGACAAGGGAAATATCTCTGTATATAAGGAAAGTAGGATGCATGTTTTCAGTAAAGATGGTATAAGGAATGGAAATATATTTGTTGGTTTTGTTAAGAAAAGTAAATTTGTCCTAAAGTAATAGGGAGGAGTGAAACCATAGGACAAATTCTGAATGTAAAAAAAGAACATTATAGAAGGTTTGTGGAAGAGGAACTCTGAGGAAAGAGTTTTGTGCTTGGTTAAGTTAGCTAAGATTAAAATGAATTTAACTAAGTAAAAGAGTTTTAATATCAAAAGTAAGCTAGTTGGGGCCTGCCCCATGGTTTAGTGGTTAAGTGCGTGTGCTCCGCTACTGGCAGCCCGGGTTCAGATCCCGGGCTTGCACCGATGCACAGCTTGTCTGGCCATGCTGAGGCGGCGTCCCACATACAGCAACTAGAAGGATGTGCAACTATGACATACAGCTATCTACTGGGGCTTTGGGGAGAAAAAGGGGAAAAAAAGGAGGAGGATTGGCAACAGATGTTAGCCCAGGGCCGAACTTCCTCAGCAAAAAGAGGAGGATTGGCATGGCTGTTAGCTCAGGGCTGATCTTCCTCAAAAAAAAAAAAAAAAAAAAAATTAAGCTAGTGAAAAATTAGAATTTGGTTTTCTCTCTCTTTTAACAGGATAGTTTCCTTGGAATTTTAGTCTGATCTTAATAAGGAGACTATGAAAGCTTTTTCTTTGCCTTTGAGTAAGTCTACCTAAAAGGCGGAAATTTTACGTTTTGTCAAAATAATTTCCTATGTTCGAAGAGCTGAGGTTTCTTTTTTTTTTAATAAACTTGTTTGTTTCTCTTTTTTCTTTCTAAACATTTTTATTTATTTACTTTTTCCTCCCAAAGCCCCAGTAGATAGTTGTATGTCATAGCTGTACATCCTTCTAGTTGCTGTATGTGGGACTCGGCCTCAGCATGGCCAGAGAAGCAGCGCGTCGGTGCGCGCCGGGGATCCGAACCCAGGCCTCCAGCAGCAGAGCGCGCGCACTTAACCGCTAAGCCACGGGGCCGGCCCCAGCTGAGGTTTCTATTAACAGAGTTAGGATTTTTTTAAACTGTTTAACTCTCTGTGTTTGCCTTTAACATCTTCTGTTGTCACTTTGGCTAAATGGATAACTAAATATTGTTTCACAGTGATTTGTGATCCTACTTAGTCAAGTGTCCAAACTTTTTAATATTTTTGACAAACTTCCTGAAATTCAAATCCTAAATAAAGTCTCTTTTATTTTTTTACCTGAAAGTAACTTTGAGAATTTCCAGTGGACCCCTGGGACTTCTCAATTTGATCTCTCTTCTTATAAAAGGGAAATATTAAACTAATTAGGTTTATTTGATATGTTACACTGCATGGGAAGCATTGTCAAATAAGTGATTCTAAGCCTCCTTTATGGATATTCTTACATTCATATATGTTATTAATATAAATGTTTTAAAATTATATGAAATTTTTAAAATTTATGATATAACCAGGCTATAATGTTATCTTGTAATAACTTGTAATTCTAATTATTATCTTAAAATGTTGTATGTCATAAAAATAACAAAGTTTCTTGGTCAATTGCATTATAATGTTAAGTCTGTTGTCATCTGTAGATATTTTTATTTTTACTCTTATGCTTTTGCAAAAATGTTTCATCTTCAGAGAGATTCATGGCAAGGACTCTGACAGTTACTCTAGAAGACAGGTTTCTGATAAACTTTCAGATCATAAAACTGAACTGGGTAAGAAATTATAGGACTCTAATGGAGAAACCAATGGCTTCATACAACTGCTAACAAAAGATCAAGATTAAGAATTGATTACATAACACTACATAAACTGAGGAGGATGTTCTAATGATTTGTTTTTCCAGATTTAAAGAAATCTTTTTTCTTAAGCTATCAACAACTTGGTAAGATATACCTTTGTGAACAAAGATGAAATATTTACTTTTTCTCCTTACCTGATCCCTCCAGAATTCAGAAAATCTCAATGAGTATTCTTATTTTCACTTATGTAAATAATCAGGCCAAGTTTTTAATATAATCAAATTAGTTCTACTATAATTACATTTGGTAAAAATGAGGGTAATCGTGGAGAGAAAAATTGTGTTGCACCTCTGTAGATGTTGGATTCTAGTCCTGTTAATTATCTTTGCAGTTTTGTTATATACCTATAGACTGGATTCCCCTGGCCTAAGGTATTGTCTTTGGCTTCACCAACTGCTCACAGTACCCTCTTTGGAAAACATGAACTGATTCCACATGACTTGGTCCCTGGCAGATCAGTGTCTGTTGGTATACAACCTTCTCCTGATCCTTTGTTGTCTTATGCTAGTGTGACCAGCTACTGTAAGTCTCTAATGTCTTATACTCAAGACTATCATCAACAGGTTAAAGAAGCTGTCCTTGATTCCAATTTAAAGAATCCTGTTGGTCACAATCTAGAGCCTGGTGCCTGGGTATTCTGGAAGTGACAGTAGAAGAAGACAGTCCTCGAGCCTCATTGGAAAGGACCTTACTGAGTGCTCCTAACCACTGACACTGCTGCAGAACTAGAAGGCATTTACCCTTGAAGATACATCTCACAGCTAAAGAAGTCTCCACCTGACATCTGGTCCTGTGTGAACACTGGAGACCTCCAAATCAAATTGACTAGGAAGAGAAGCTGCCAACATCTGAGGCAAATGGCTTTCCCAAGATGGCTGGACCAGGGCTGTATATCTTTAATTCACTGTTGCTTCTTACCTTATTTTCTCCCTCTCTTTCTTGGAAAGACAATACTCTTATTCACATCTCCCAATATATTACAAAAGGAGGAAATCTTTCTGGCTATTGGGTTTGTCAGAATCCTCAGTCCATACATGAATCTAGAAAATCCTTCAGTACATTTAACTACCAATCTCCCCTCCATCCCTCCCCAAATTCACTGTGCTAAGTGTCTAGAACTTTTCACCTAACCAATCAAGCCTCCAGAGATTTAAGAGGTAACATTTATAACTGTTGTAAATACCTCTTGTTTTACTTGAGTAAACACCTCTGGAAGGTAGAGACAGAACTAGACAGAATTTGAGCTCAAGCCAAATGGTTAAATGCAGTGCTCACTGACATCTTTTGGTTCTTGAATCTCTTTAGCCTAGTGCCCTCAGCCATTGCTTCCTGGTTCAAGTGTATTCTCCAATTTAGACGTAGCATTTTGTCTGTTATTTTAGGAATTCTCATTGCTGTAATACTTTGTCTCCTCTGCATAGCTTGATATTATAAAAGCACCACTCAGATATTGGTCACTCAGCGCTTTGAAATGATTACTAAGGCTTGTGAAACTTCACACGAGAACCTTCAAGGAACTATAGAAGACACCCTTAAAAGAACTTGATGGTAGAGCCTTCCTCTGCTCTGCCACTCTTGTTTCTCAAATGTGGCCTAAAGGCTCCTAAGGAAACCACTTTCCCTCCTACATGGGACATGACACACCAGGAATGAGCCTTCCTGGCAATAAGGGACCAATGATGCTTTGATGGCTGATCAGCAATGCTTTCCAACAGTCAGTCAGCAATGCTTTCCAGTGTTTGATCAGTGATGCTTTCAGAGAAAGATCTTATCAAAAGGGAAAAATTGTGAAAGATTTCATGCGTGGAGCTGTATTAAAATGAGCAGCCATTTCAGAGGAATTGCCTAGCATGTCTTGTTTTCTTCATTTTCCAAGCTGGACCAAACAGTAAGGACAAGAATATCCTGTCTGAAAGGACTGATGGAACTGGGCTTTGCTAATGACTGGATCACTAACCAATCAATGAAGTACAAGTCTAGCCTTTTGTCTGATGACCGAATCTCAAGCCAATCTATGAAGTACAAGCCTAGTCTTACCTTATCTAGCACCAATGGACTCTTCTTTAATACAACTCACCTCATCCTCCCTTTTTCTCATAAAAACTCTAAGCCCCTCTCCTATAATCAGGGTGCTATTTGAGTTTCTACCTGAATCTGTGCTTCCCAAATTGCAATTCTTTGATCCAAATAAATGCTTTGCCTCTTACACTGATTTCTGGTTTCGTAACTTGACGGAGGTTTAAAGGGTAAGAAAGAGGAGAGCAGCTCTTGGTTTGGATGAAGACCTCTTATTCTTAGAATGCCAGAGAAAGAAGTTTGCCTTTTCCAAAGTGGGCCTTAGTGAACTTCAGGGTGAAAAGCAGAATCTCATTGTCTCTGAGTGCCAAATACAATGCCATGGTGATGGAGATTTGTGTACACAATTGAATCAAATGAAGGTACACTCATACGCCCAATAAGACTTATTGATCACAGACTTTATGTGCTAGGTATTCAATGGATAAAAAGACAAATCCTGTATAGAGTCTCCCTGATCTTATCTGATGCTTACATCAAATAAGATCAGTAGTAATGTTTGAGCTGTCATCAAATATCTATAACAAAACATGATATAATCAACAATAGAAGAGAGATAGAGAGGGAGTTTGAAATGAGTGTTTAAAGGGAACATAGATCTTTTTCTAAAAGCAAAATGATAATATCATTCATGGGGTGAGCACAAAACCTCCCCAATACCAGCAGTCTGATATTCTTCCCATCTACTTTGTTAGACAGGCTGAAGATATTTTATCAGAAAAAAATATACAATATTATTTAAAAGCATGTTATCATGAAGCCCTTGAAGTCATGATAAGTATGAAATCTGTACTCAAGCAGAATATGTGGTAAACAGAATTAAAACCTAATAGCACTAATTGGGAAATATTGATTGATCCATCAATGAAAGCTTAGTTTTAATAGATATGAGGCCTTCTGCTTACATAAGAGAAAACAAATTATTGAGGTTTTTTCATGTATGTTATTTGATGTATTATGCATAGAGTACCTAAGACATTTCACACTTACCACTGAAGAAGTTTAAATGTCTTTCAACATCAAACCTCAACTCTTTACACAATGAGCTAACGGGCAACTACCTCGGAGGCCTGGGTTCTGACTTTGATGGCCAGGGCTGTTGCTATGACTGTGGATGTGGCAGCCTTTGAGAAGAGCATACAAATGTGACTCTGGTTATGGTGGTTGTAGATATGAGTGCTATCATCCAATTTGTTATGGAAGATGCTGGATTTCTGGTTTCTACTAAGTTTTAGGACCTAAGATTCTTGGGTGAATGATGCAATAACAATATCCAACTTTTCAAGTGTTTTATGCAATCAAATGTATTTCTAGCTTATAACAAGCAGAGAAGATGAATTACAGGCTTACAAACTTGTTGGCATTAGATTTAAGAGCTGTCTGTATATGGACAGCTGTTCAATAGCAATTTGGAATTATTCTATAAATATTAGATATTTTACCACAATAGTTATTTCTCCTTTCACTCTCATGACACTAATTTTTCATCTGAAATTTCTTTAGTGTATTTTACACTGGGAGAGATCTCTATAATCATTTTCCAATAAATATTTTAATATGACATTACAATATGGTCTTGACTTTAGTCATTTATCTTAATAAGTTTTCTTTGTTTTAAGATATTTGAAATGAAGGCAATATTTCTCTTCCTGAGGATACCATTTATTCCTGTTATTAAATCAGTGAAAAACAAATACCGTAAATTAAGTTTGCGAGGGAGAGATTGCTGGTCTATCTCAGTTGGCTACTCTTCTTTTCTATTCTGTATTTGTGAGTCAGAATCCAGACTTCCAGTCCTGAGCAACCTTACCAGTCATCACTGAAGGAACTTATTAGACAGTAAATATGGCTTAGATGGCTTTTTGAATTCCGAATCAAAATTCATATTGGTGTGAACTCTAATTTATGGAATAATTTTGGGTGCTAAAATACCTGGACTGAGATTCTGATTATAAGTAGTCTTGATTATAACTTTATTTGGCCACTTAGCCTCTGATTATATCCACAGTATTCTAAATCACAGAAGGGAAATTGATATCAAGGAGCTGTGTGAGAGCTTCATACTGAACCACTGAACCAAAAAGTCTACCGATCCTATCACACAGACCCTGTTACTTATTGTCTTTGGATTAGCTGCCTCATGATTTATTTGTAGGGTGAGGACTACTTAATCTGTTCATCAGCCAGAGCTTCTGAGGACTGATTTTATTTCCTCAAGTCTTTGCTATTTCCCTTTTTTTTATTGCTTTAAGTTAAGCACGTTAACAGAATTTTTTGAAGTATGGTACTAGGTACCAAAACCTTAGACTTACTTTCTTGGGAATCTATCAAAAGGTCGTTATTCCAATTGAGATAGTATGTTGGACATTGAATTAAAAATCACACTAATGTAAGTTAGAAATATTCCTAAATTAATCTGATAGGAAATTTTATAAAGTCCCAATCAATCTAAATCAAAGTCCATTAAGTAAGGAAAACATAACATGCTTTTATTTTTTTATTTTTTTATTTTAGCATGTCTAGTGGGTGAGTAGTGTTATATAATTGTGGTTTTAATTTGTGTTTCCCTGATAACTCTGGTAACTAATAATGTCGAACACTTTATTTGCTTATTGAATGTTTGTATATCTTCCTTTCAATGTGCCCAGGTTTTGGGGGATGTTTATCTTTGGACATTTGAGTCGCAGGAGATCTTTACATATGCTGGATCTATCTATTTATCTATATTTATATTCTCTATACCCAATCTATATCTATACTTATCTATATCTACATATCTATATCTCTACTTTTTTTTTCCAGTCTGTGTCTTGCTGTTGATGAAGTCTGTTTCACAGTGTTTTAGTTTACAATCAGTGCTTTCTGTGTCTTAAAACAAAACAAAACAGGCAAACAAACAAAAAGACTTCTAGAAGCTTTAGAGTTTTAGTTTTTACGCTCAGGTCTACAATAAATTTTGAAATAATTTTTATGAATATAATAAAGTAATTAAGGTCTTTTTTTTCTTGTTCCATATTAATTTCCATTGTTTCAGTACCATCTGATAAGTCTTGTTTGCTTTGGAGTCTTTGTAGGAAAAAAAGTCAAATTCCAGATTCCCTAAGATTCTCCATTGATTTACTTGTGTAACCTCACACCAATATCATACTTGCCTGATTATTCTGGTTTAATGTCTTGAAATCAAAGTGTTTTTTTGTTTGTTTTAAAAGATTGCATTAGATATTCTAGGCCCTTTGGCTTTCCTTATACATTTTAGAATCTTTTGTAAATATATACATCATTCTGGCCTTTTGATTAGGACTTTATTAATATATAATTTGGGGGATACTCAGTCTATTGTCAACACATAAACATTACATATATATGGCTTTATTTTATATATATATAAAATATATATATATAATATATATATAAAATACATATATATAATATATATATAAATGTCTATTAATTTCTCCCAGAATTCATTTGTAGTTATCAAGGACAAGGTCTCACACATCTTTCTTTAAAATTATCGGTATTTTATATTTTCTGATAATATTGTTAATAATATTTTTGCATTTTATTTTTTAATTTTTTATATATAATTGCATCCTGGATTTGTAGATTGAGTTTGTTTTCTGCAAGAATTAGTGTAAAATTAATATTATTTCTTGTAATAATTAGTATCATTTAAATAGTTGCTAAAATTCACCATTAAAGCAATGTGGACCTGGAATTTTCTTTGTTAGAAGTCTGCTTTTTTTTGAATACAAATTTTATTTCCTTAAGAGACATAACCTTTAAGGTTTTTACTTCTTGCGTCAGTTTTAGTAAACATTTTAGTTTGAGGACTTTGTTGCCTTCTTCCATGCAGCATGAGTATATTTCAGTAGGGAAATCAGTATAGAGAATTTTATTGCTATCTCATTTGCTATTAAGAAAGCCTTTGGAAATCAGGTTAGTTTATTTTCTACTGTATTAGTCCTGCCTGGGGTGGAACCAGTACTAATGTTTTGACTGATTGGTCAATATACATACAAATATAATATTGACATAGTTCAATAGAATCCAAAATTGAGATTATATATTTTATACAATTCTGTTTACCAATGCAATCCAAATTCTATTATCAATGCAGTCCAAAATACATAAATAATCCATCCCTTCTTTCAAAATGTGTCCTTATTCAGCCCTTTTGTGGTATGAAAAGAACAGTGGTAGACCAAAATATTCCTCTAAACTTGTAGGAAAGAAAAATATTTTTGTAATAAATTTCTTAATATATATAATCTCTCTTTCTCTATTTCCTGTCATTCCACTTGGCATTTCAATGAAAATAGTTATTTTATAAACTTACTAAAAGTATTTTAAATTAGTTAATTAAAATATATGTAATATTAAAAATATTAGGTGCTGGCCTGGTGGCACAGCGGTTAAGTGCATGCTCTCAGCTGCAGTGGCCCTGGGTTTGCAGGTTCGGACCCCGGGCGCACACCAATGCACCGCTTGTCAAGCCATGCTGTGGCGGCATCCCATATAAAGTAGAGGAAGATGGGCACAGATGTTAGCCTAGGGCCAGTCTTCCTCAGCAAAAAGAGGAGGATTGGCATCAGATGTTAGCTCAGAGCTGATCTTCCTCACAAAAAAATAGATATATGTATTAATTGGTTTGATTTTTTATTGTCAGTGTTCCTCTGTGGCATGCAATGATATTTTTCCTTTTTACTCTTGTCATCATTATGACATTAAAGCCTTTTGCAACTGTAAATGGAATGTAAACACCTAGATATAATAAAGAAATAGATCACTCTGCAGCTTTACTTGATGAGAATCACCATTCATCCAAAAGATTTTTTTTTTTTAAGTGGAATTTCGATACCATTTACCAAAAGACAAGCATTTTATTGTTGGTGTTTCACATGATAGAATATATAGAAGATGTAATAAAAATATATTGTCCTTTCAAATTCGAATGGTATATTCAGGTAAAGGTATAAAGTGAAGGTTTTTTTGCTGTTTGAGTTGGTGAAACCCAATTACATAAAGACAACAGAAGTGAGAGCTGGACCTAGCATTAAAGATTGTACAGTGCTGCCCCCTATAGCACAGGTAAAAATAACTCCAAATGGTTAAGTGACTTGCCTAGAGTCACAAAGACCACAAGTGTCAAAACCAAGATCAGAAAGGTGATTTCTTGGTCAAAACCAAGATCAGGTGATTCACTTCACCTGAATCCTGGTGGTCTATGGCATATGCTGATTCTCCTTCACTAAATATTTACAAATATGAAGACCCTATGGAAAGTTCTTGTCATATTTCTGAAAAGCTACGATTTTATAGCTGAGTTTATGGGGATTAGTTCCCTCTGTAGATTAACTATCTCTTACTGTGTTTTCTTTTACATTTTTATTGTTACAATTTTATTTTATTGTATATAATCTACTTCTCAATTTCTAATTTAGTTGTACTTCAAGGCAAATGAAGAAGGAATAATGTTAAAACTCAATTCTCAAGATCATGGCTTTTTATTAGAAAGATTTGGATTTGTTTATACAATATGAAGATAAAAAAATAAAACTTAGCCAGCTCCTGTCACTTTCACAGGACTGTGTTGTACTTTAACAGGAGAGGACATAGTAGATAAAGTTTGGTAACTCCACTAAAGGAACTTTGATCCATAAAGCTAAATTTCATTTAAAATTATTTTATTCTCACACAGGTCAGTATCTTCACAGCCTGAAAAAGGTGTTACAAAGTTGCAAAGGAAAAGAATTATCAACATAATTAGAATGATAAAAAAGCACATGTGACACTGCTAGTGTAATACAATATCATACTTTTGAAACCTACATGTTCATATTTTATTGATTTTTGTCTGAGTTACAGGAAAACCTTTGGAATTTATAACAAAAGTTTCCTTTATATATAAGTAAAGGCTATTACTTATCCCAAGTGAAAACACATTTTCTTCTTTCCTACTCATTATCATAGGAATATTTAACATATATTTCAAAGAAAACTTCCTAAAAGGGAAAAGAAGAAAAAAATAAAAGATCATCATTCATAGCAGCCCGCCCCGTGGCTTAGTGGTTAAGAGCGCACACTCAGCTACTGGCCGCCTGGGTTCAGATCCCGGGCGCACACCGACACACCGCTTGTCTGGCCATGCTGAGGCAGCGTCCCACATACAACAACTAGAAGGATGTGCAACCATGACATACAACTATCTACTGGGGCTTTGGGGAGAAAAAGGGAAAAAAAAAAAAAAAGGAGGAGGATTGGCAATAGATGTTAGCTCAGGGCCAGTCTTCCTCAGCAAAAAAAGAGGAGGATTGGCATGGATGTTAGCTCAGGGCTGATCTTCCTCACACACACACAAAAAAAGATCATCATTCAATCTACTTAGGATCTAACAATTGAGCATAAAACCAAACTTCTGCAAAGAAATACATATCCCACATTTTCCAATGGATACTTCCATTTGATTATTTTTTCACTTATGAAAAAATAAGGCAAATATTTGTTCTACACATTTTATAATATTTTAGTATTGATATTTTGCTGCTAATGATCACTACTTAGTTTTGTGAAAAACTATCATATTTTATTCCTTGAAATTATTTTGATTCTTATTTTACTGTTGAGATTTTCCATTTATGTCTTGTTTGGTGTTCTGTCTCAGGTAGATGCATCGTTTTCTATCCCAAATAAGCAAAAATTAGCCATTAATCACTCTCACATGTTGTGGCTGAGTTATATGGGCAAAATGTGATATCCTTAATCCAGGCTGAGTCATTTGTGATTCTATGTGTTCAAGAGAACTCACTGAGAATAAAAAATTCAGCTTATCAACTGTTTCTAGTTCAGGATGAGAAATAACGAAATAATAGTTGGGTAAAAGAGACATGGCATATGATGGGTTATGGCACATTGAGCTGTATTTTGGCCTTAAAAAGGTACCTTGCTAAGCTGTAGTCAGAGAGTTGCCCAGATTGTGGTAGCCATGATAGCATTACTGTCAATTTAATTATAATCTTTTCATTAGTTTTATAAACAGTTTAAAATTCCCTACTCTGCTGTTTAGAATTGCAACATCCATTTGAGGAAATTTGCCTTTCTTAAAATACTTAGAAATCTCACAAAACTTCAACCACTTGTTTAAAATCATGTAAATTAAGTAAGTTTTTAATGGCCCAAGTCAAAAGACAGGTGCAACCTGGAAATTAATCAAGCGTAGGGTCAACCTTGGACCTAGTTGGCTAACTCAATGAAGGTAGTTGAGGGACTCTAGGAAGTCCAAGCCAAATGTCTTCACATATATTTCTTGGTTCTGTGTCATTTCACAATTGTGTCTTCATTTTGAAAACTTTGAAGATACCCTCAATTATTTTTTTTTTTTTTTTGTGAGGAGGACTATCCCCTTTTTTCTTGAGAAAGGTTGGCCCTGGGCTAACATCCATGCCCGTCTTTCTCTACTTTATATGAAATGCCGCCACAGCACGGCTTACCAAGCGGTGCCTCGGTGTGCGCCCAGGATCCAAACCTGGGAACCCCAGGCTGCTGCAGCGGAGTGCGCGCACTTAACTGCTGCACCACCGGGCTGGCCCCAAGATATCCTCTATTTTAAGATATACTTTTAACATTCAGAAGACCATAGGAGTTGTTATATGTTTTAAAAAATGAGACCTTAATGAACCATTAACAGATTAGTAGGGCGTAGTTAGAAATTGCCTCAGAATAAATGGGTGCAGAATAGACTTATGTCAACAAAGGGAAAGATATTATGGTGGATATGAAAAGGAGGCAGAAAGAAAGAAGTATTTATTGGAATAAGTGAAGGAAAGCCTGGGGGGAAATATTATCAACTTTAAAATTTTACCTGGTTGTTTCTAGTAGGTATTGAGAGGAAGGAAAGATAAATGAAAGCTAAAATGAGAATGAAAATAGAGATCATATATGGATCACTGAAGAAGGGCATAGAAAGGAAGAAATTGGCTGGTGTGTGCAAAAACAGAGAGGCAGATGCAATCTGCAATTTTAGTAGGACTTTGAATAGAACCAATTATGGAGGAGGGTTTTAGGATTTGAAATGAAAATTGGACGGCTACTCCAATAAGCCTGCTTTTGAGATGGATTTTGTACCTTCAACTTTTGAAATTAATTATTTCATGTTTTGAAACCAAAAGTTTATAAGGCTGGTGTGTAAAGTCAAAAACATTATAAAGATTATGGTGATTAAAATACTAAAGATCACCACGTGCCTTCTTTTTTTTAAATTTAGAATGTTTTCATATATTCTGAATAGAGGCACTTTCTTTAGTCTTCACCCTGACAAATGAGTTTGCTTTTTGAAAAATAGAGATTTAACATCTGTAAATAGAACAAATATCTGTGAATTTAGTTGGAGATGGAGTTATCCATTCAGAAGATGACAGAACAGAGGAAATGTTTAATTAAAGGGAATGCCATCGAGTGTAATTGATGTAATATACCTGGTAATAAGCAATTCAATTTAGGGTTTGGAATGCACAGATTTTGAAGAGTCAGCCATTTCTTCCCACAAAAGCAAAGCAACAGGCTCGAGGAGGTCCAAAATAGAAAGCTAAGTAAACTGAAATATTTTAATCAGAATGAGAGCCTCTCTCTGTGTCAGGAGACTGCAGATTAACGAGTTATAACACTACAGGTAATATGCAGAATGACACAAAGGAAGGATATACACATGATTTATCACATGTTCTGCTCAGGATATATAAGCATCCTTCTACATATGCTGACATTCACACTCAGGATCTTGCCTTGAACAGCAAACCAAACTCACCACCCCTGACACCACGAGCCACTATAGAAACTACCATAGAGGCCTGGGCTATGGCTTTGGAGGCTTCGGTGGCCTGGGCTCTGGCTATGGCTGCAGATATGGCAGCTTCCCCAGACTGGGCTATGGAGGCTTCGGATTTGGCTCTGGCTTCGGAAGCTGCAGATATGGCTGCTCCCGCCCATCACGCTATGGAGGATATGGATTCTCTGGCTTCTACTGAAATTCTGCTCCAGGAGCCCAACATCTGAGGCCTTAAAAGGATTATCCAAATCTGACTTCAATAACTAAACCAAACAAGGTCATTCAGGACCAAGCCAAGGTCAAAAGCATTTAGCGTCTAAGATTTTAGGAATATATATCATTTCATAATTGTCTGCTTCATGTCTCCTGCTGTCCTCTATTCGTGCTTTTATAACAGTGGGTTTTCAACATTCCTTTTGCAATAAATTATCCTACGTTAAAACAGCATATGGCTTTTATTTTTTTATTTAACACAAAATATCAAAGTGATTATTTCTAACTGCACCCAACTGACAATGAAGAAAATAAACTACTCCACAAAAAGCTGAAGTAATAATATATATATACATACACACACACATATACATCCACACGGCTAGATAGATACATGTGAACCATAACACTCAGTTGAAATGAAGCTTTCTTCCTCTGAACAATCAACGTTTTCAGACAACATTGGTATTTAAATTTAGCACTTAAATATTAACTTTATATATTTTTACATCTAAAGTGAGGCTACCATGAAGAATGTTCTGTTCCAAATTTATTTCTATTTAGCCCTTTTAGTGATGAGAAAAAGTAGTGATAGAATAAAATATATCTCTAAATATATGCTGAAAATGAAATTCTTTTTGTGAATCTCTATCATGTTTTCTTCATGGTCCACCATGGTGTAACATGGCGTTGTTCTTCAATATTATCAGCACACTGAAATACTTTGCAATTCAACAGGGAAATGTAAAAATCACTGTCATCACTTGTGAGGTAATCTGTATTGAGGCTGTGGCCCACCAGTAGCTCTATACACCTTAGCAAATGTCTTGTAATGCGGACCTTCGAAAAGTGGGCCATTTCTTGTTAGTACTTCAAGTGAGTATTTGCTTATAAAAAAACATAATAAAATATCATCATTTTTCCCCACAAAATGTTATATATTTCGGTAGTGAAACTAAGGCGAATATCTTTTGAGTTAACCAAATTCAGTAAAACCAAGGCAATAATATAGTGATAGAATTATGAAGCTGGCAGGGGTTCCATAAAGCTTACCATAACACCATCTTAGATGGGAAAGCACCTCCAAAAAGTGAAATAATTTTTTTTTTCAGGAAGATAGTCCCTGCACTAACATCTGTTGCCAATCTTCCTCTTTTTTTCCCTTTTCTCCCCAAGGCCCTAGTACATAGTTGTGTGTCATAGTTGTAGGTTTGTAGCTCTTCTATACCGGATGCTGCCTCAGCATGGCTTGATGAGCGGTGAGTAGGTCCACACCCAGGATCCGAACCAGTGAACCCCGGGCCACCAAAGCAGAACCTGTGAACTTAACTGCTACGCCACCGGGCCAGCCCCTGAAATAAATTTCTAAAGCTCAAAACTGGCATGAACAGTAGAGCCTAAGACTAAAGCCAGTTGTACTAAACACCAGGCAGGCTGCGTCACCGTTCTTACTCTCCCATTCATTGTGTACTTTCCTTCTTGAGTGCTGTCAAATATGGCATCCTGAAAGTTCTGATCATGTGTCTTTGAAGAGTTTAATTATCGCAGCTGATTAACCACCTCTATTTATGCTGATTTGTAAAGCTTCTGATGTAGAATCTTGAACTATCAGTTTCTAATTTAGTTGTATCTGAGTAAAAATAACTAGTAAATTAGTGCTATATCCAAACTCTACTTAAAAAATTATTATGATGCATTTGAAAATCTCAAACTTGTTTACTGAACATATGGATGGATTTGCTCAGCCAGATCCTATCCTTTCAGTGAATTCAGGAGAGATGATGTAGCTTCACTGGGAATAGATCAGGGGAGATATATTTCAGTGTCATCATTGGAGGACTATACTCTTCAGTTTGACTGACTAAACCTGATTTCTCATGAAACTATTTTACTCCCTAACTGGATAATAGCACCACAGTCTGAAGAAAGACTTTATATATCTAAAGAAAAACAATAATCAATATAACTATTTGGAGAAACCACTTAACCCTCTTAGTATAGTGTAGCTTAATCATATTATTATACCTCTTATTGTTAGATTGTATTGATTCGTGTTGGAATTAAGAGAAGAGCTCCAGAATATACTTCCTTCCAGGGAAAACTTGTCACCTGTTCTAGAGAAAATGCATCACAGAATCTCAGTCTCACAAATGAAGGAAGATCTGACAGAGTTAAATAGGCAGAGTGTGAAATCATTAAATCTGTTTGATTTATTTATGATTTTATGACTTCCTATTTACTTAGTGAGAATAAAATATTCAAATTAACAACCATATTTTAATTTAGGATGAACAGTAAACATGGAACAAGTTCTGAAGAGAGCAGACAAAGGAATTAAAGAATAAGATATGAGGTAGCCAAGAGTTTCTTAACTAAGACAAAAAAGCATTAAACATAAAATTAAAAATTAATAAATTAGAGTCACTATATTAATAAATTCTGTTCATATATAGATGCCATTTTAAAATGAAAAAAGCAAGCCACATACAGGGAGAAAATATTTTCAAAACATAGATCTGACAAAGTACCTGTACCCAAATGTATAAAGAGCTTCTACAAATTGACATTAAAATAATACAAACTCAATTAAAATGGTACTTGAATAAACACTTCAAAAAAATGACATCTAAATGATCAATAAGCATATAAAATGGTGCCCAATTTCATTACTCATCAGGTAAAAACCAAATTAAAATAATACCCCCATATTACTATATGACCACAAGAATGATCAAAATGAAATAGTCTGAAAATGGCAAGTGTTGTCAGAGAGGTAGAGCAACTGGAACTCTCTTGTGTTGCTCGTGGGATTGTAACTCTAAAAACCATTTTGGAAAACTATTGACAAGATCTACTGAAGCTGTTGTCAAAATGTAGAAGGATGGTTATCTCTAGAGAGCCATATTGACCAAAAAGGAGCACTGGAGACATTTTAGGCATTAGGGCATTCTTGGTATAGGTAGTGTATGCATATTTGCAAGAATTCATCAGATTGCATGCTTAAATTTACATATAATAAATAATGTATTATTATGCTTGAAAAAAGAACCAATGCAAATGAAATGATAGTTATATGTTCCTCTAAATTCAGAAAGTCATTTGAGTTTATTCCTCCTTTAAATCCTTCTTGTTTAAATGCAGTCATAGAGTTACCCATGACTGAGAGAAGCAGGATGCTTACTTTTAAAGATCTTAGAATTCATTTATTCTTTCAACACTTATTTTTTGCGTTTCTGTTACATGGTATTTATAACAAAAG
Source organism: Ceratotherium simum simum (assembly GCF_057802395.1). Classification (NCBI taxonomy): domain Eukaryota; kingdom Metazoa; phylum Chordata; class Mammalia; order Perissodactyla; family Rhinocerotidae; genus Ceratotherium; species Ceratotherium simum. The sequence goes on from NC_141926.1 coordinate 15,223,151, forward strand.
GTAAACAAATCCAATTGGGAAAATGAATCTTTTGAAAATTATTTATAAGGCTAAAAGAACCTGAATACTATATTTGAGGTCATATGAAGTTAACAAGAACTTAAAGGCTTAAGCCTAAAGGTAAGGACACAACTGGAAGAAATTAACCAGGACTGGGGGCAGCTTTGGCTATAAGTGACTAACTTCTTAGAGTCAGCTGAGGGGCTTTTGCCCTCAATTATCTTTTTATATCCTTTATCTTCTAACATTATATCTACATTTTGGAGATTCTGAAGACATTTCCAATGTTAATGATGTCTTATTGAATTTGGCAGAGCCCTTGGATTTGGATTATCTTTTTAACATGTAAGACCTTAACAAACATTTAATGTCTTAGGAGGAACTAGTATGGTATTTCCTGAGAAGAAAAGAAAAAAAAGCAGAAAATAAGCAAAGGGAATACAAGGGGAAACGTTTATTGTAAAAGTAAAGATACAAGAGGAAGGGATTAACTACGGATTGAATAAAAATTAATGGGCACCAAAGAGAAATTTTATATAGTTCACAATTTTACCTAGCCACCATGGCTAAATGGTTAATGGGAGAAGAGAGGCTGGATATTTTTTGTGTGTGTGTGAGGAAGATCAGCCCTGAGCTAACATCCACGCCAATCCTCCTCTTTTTGCTGAGGAAGACTGGCCCTGGGCTAACATCCATGCCGATCTTCCTCTACTTTATATGGGACGCCTCCACAGCATGGCCTGACAAGCGGTGCATCGGTGTGCTCCCGGGATCCGAACCTGGGCCGCCAGCAGTGGAGAGCGCGCTCTTAACTGCTACGCCTCGGGGTGGCCCCTGGATGATATTTTAAAAGACATTGTAGCATATGTATTAGAATGGCTAAAGTTCAAAATGTTGACAACAACAAATGCTGGTGTGGCTGTGGAGTAACAGAAACTCTCGTTCATTGCTGATGGGAATGCAAAATGGTACAGGAACTTGGAAGACAGTCTGGCAATTTTTTACGAAGCTAAACATAATCTTATATATAAGGTTCAGTGATCACTCTCCCTGGTATTTACCCAAATGACTTGAAAACTTATGTCTACACAAAAACTTGAACGCGAATGTTCATAGAAGTTTTATTTGTAAATGCAAAAACTTGGAAGCCATCAAGATGCCCTTCAGCAGGTGAATAGATAACCAAACTGTGATACATTCATACAATGGAATATTATCCAGTGGAAAAGAAATGAGCTATCAAGCCACCAAAGGATATGGAAGAATCACAAAAGCTTATTGCTAAGCAAAAGAAGTCAATGTGAAAAGGCTACATACTGTATGATTCCAACTATGACATTCTGGAGAAGGCAAAACTATGGAAACAGTAAGAAGATTAGTGTTGCAGGAGTTTGGCAGAAGTGAGGGGAGAATAGGTGGAGTGCAGGGGATTTTTAGGGCAGTGAAAGTATTTTGTAAGATACTGTAATAGTGGTTACAGGACATGATACATTTACCAAAACCCATAGAACAGTACAACACAAAGAGTGAACCCTCATCTAAACTGTAGACTTTAATTAGTAATAATGCATCGATATTGTTTCATTAATTCTCATTAATATACTATACTAATTCAAGATGTTTAATAATAGGGGAAAATGCATGTATGTGTGTGTGGGGGCGATAAGTATAAGAACTCTCTGTACTTCCTGCTCAATTTTTCTGTAAACTTAAAACTGTTCTAAAAATAAAATCTATTGATTAAAAAAATGGAGATTATATGTTAGATATAGGGGTGAAGAAATGGGAGAAAATGGTGAATACAAAAGCAGGGAGGAAAATGTAATCTGTATTTTTGAAATTACTTTGGATAGAGGTAATAGCAGATGAGAGGGTCAGTTTTTCAGAAGATTAAATCAGTCTTTAAAGCTACTTCTGTAATACATTTTTGATTTGCCTTTGGTTTCTGAACATTTTTATCCTACAATTGAAAAAGCCCATAGAATTGTACAACAAAAAGAATGAAGAGTAAACTATAGATTTTAGTTAATAATTATATATCAATATTGATTCATCAATTGTAACGAGCAAAAACGGTTTTTATTTTTCAAAGTAAGAAGAAAAATAAAAAGTATGTGAGTCATGATGGTCAATGTTCTAAAATGAAAGAAAAAAATAGATCTTTTTTTTTTCCTAGAGTTCCTTAATGGTGTTCACAACAGTCAAGCTGATTATTTCTGGCTCTCAAATGTTTTTCCTTCTTTATCTCCGAATGAGATAAATAATTTACTTTTTAAACCTGGGAATAATATGCTTTAAAATGATATGATAGATTGTGTTTGATTTAATTTGTAAATGAAGTATAGCAATCTAAAGAAAACCAGAGATGACAAAAATATTTCATTGAAAAACACAACACTATCAAATATGAGTGGTATGCCTAGCTATGAAGAATTCTATTTAGGGACTGATATGTCCAGACTTTGAAGATACAGAATTCCTTCTTATAAAGTGATGCAATAACTGTTTTCCCCAGCTTTCTTAATGTATAATTAACAACAACAAAAAAAGGTATATATTTAAAGTGTGCAATGTGATGATTTGATAAAATGATGCAATAACTTTTAAGGGCCACCCTAACTAGGCAACAAAGCAATCTCAAACATTTTAATCAGTGTGAGGGCCTCTCTCTGTGTTGTGTCAAGTAGATATAATAAAAAAATGACACAAAGGAAGGATATACACGTAATTTATCACGTTCTCACCAGAGTATATAAGCATCCTTCTACACATGCTGACATTCACACTCTGAATCTTGCCTTCAACAGCAAACCAAATTCACCACCCCTGACACCATGAGCCACTACAGCAACTACTATGGAGGCCTGGACTACGGCTTTGGAAGCTTCGGTGGCCTGGGCTCTAGATATGGCCTTGGATGGGGCAGCTTTGGCAGACTGGGCTGTGGCTGTGGCTTTGGAGGCAACAAATATGGCTTCTACCGTCCATCATTCTATGGAAGATATGGATTCTCTAGCTTCTACTGAAATGCTGCCCTGGGAGCCCATCATCTGAGGCCACAGGGTGATTAACCAAATTAACCAAAATTTGAACCAAACAGGGTCACCTGGGACCAAGCCAAGATCAAAAATATTTAGCGTCTTATATTTAAGAATATCTATAATCTTATGTTTGTCTGCTTCATGTCTCCTGGTGTCCCCTATTTGCACTTTCATAACTGTGGAATTTCTCTGTTCCCTTTGCAATAAATTATCTTAATTTGAAATGGTACATATGGCTTTCACTATTTATTTATTTAATTAAATTATGACTCTCCCTTTCACTGTATATTTTTCCCTTCTTGAGTGCTTTTAAAGAAACAGACCTGAATTTCTGACTATACCTCCTTGCAATTATCATAGCAATGTAAACAGAGTTTATGAGGATTAATCCACTTTCCACATTAGCCACCTCATTTTGTTTAGCAGTGTTAGTTTTTATTTAGTATCTTGGGCCTACTAATTTCTAGTTTAGCTGGATCTGAAAAAAAACTAGTAAACAATGTTAAATTCAAATGCTATTAAATTATTAAGATGAATTTTAAAGACTCAGACTTGCTTACCAGATATAAGAACAAATTTGTTCAGCAAGCTAACAAGACCTACCCTTTTAGTCAATCTAGTCATAGTATATCAGCCTCACATCGACTAGATCAGAGAAGTAATAGCTCAATCACTCCATGGGATGACTACACTATTTGACAGAGTACAACATAACTATTCTCTTTTCTCAATGGTTAATATAATTTATCCACAATTTAGGGGAAGGCCTTCTGTAGCTATTAAGAAGAAGAATAATCAATATAACTACTTGGCGAAGGTGTTTGACACTCCTATATAATGTAGTATGATTATGTTATTAGATTTTGAAATTACTGCTTTTATGGATCTCTGTTGGACTTAAGGGAAATACTCCAGCACATCTTTATTTCCAGGGAAATTCTATTGCTTATCCTAGGGAGAACACAACAGAACAGATTCATCAACCCCAAAACTGATGCATATCTTGCAGAGTTAAATAGGTAGAGTGTGACGTACTGAAACCTGTTTGATTTATTTGTAATTTTATAGCTTCAGCTTGACTTAATGAGAATGAAATATTCAAATTATCAACTGTCTTTAATGTTTTTATTTTTTTGGTGAGGAAGATTAGCCCTGAGCTAACATTTGTTGCCAATCCCCCTCTTTTTGCTGAGGAAGATTGGCCCTGGGCTAACATCCATGCCCATCTTCCTCTACTTTATATGAGATGCCTGTCACGGCACGGTTTGATGAGCAGTGTGTATGTCCATGCCCGGGATCTGAACCTGCGAACTCTGGGTCGCTGAAGTGGAGTGAGCGAACTTAACCACTATGCCACCAGGCCAGCCCCAACTGTCTTTTATTTTTATAATGATCAATTAAAATGGAATAAGTTCTGAATAAAACAAAGAATTAAACAACACTGTGTGAGGTGGTTGAAAATTTTTAAATTAGCACCAAAAAACATTAAGCATAAAAGAAAAAGATGAATAAATAGACTTCATTATATTATAACATTCAGTTCCTATATAGACAGAATTTTAAAGTGAAAAAATATAAAATCACATACTAGGTGAAAATATTTTCAGTACATAAATCTGACAAAACACCAATACCCCAAAATGTAAAGAGCTCTTGCTAATCAACAGTAAAATATTGATTAAACAAGCTCAGTTAAAAATGGACACAATACCTGAACAGGGACTTCTAAGTGGCTTATAAACATATGTAAAGGTGCCCAATGCCATTGCTTATCAGTTAAAACCAGATTAAAACAATATACAGATACTACTATATACCCACAAGAATGATCACATTAATAGAGTCTGAAAATGACCAGTGTGGGTAAGGATATGGAGCAACTGAAACTCTCAGATTGCTGGTGGTACTGCAAATTTAACACCTGTGTTGGAAAATCATTTGGCAGAATCTACTGAAGCTAAATATATATATAGTACATATATAGCAATTCATGTCCTATGTATACTCAAGGTAAAGGAATACCGAGGACTACAAAAAAGATGTCTATTCAAAGATACATACCAGGTTTATTTATATTAGTCAAAAAAAAAAAAAAAAAGAGAGAGAAGAAAGACAAAACTGCTCAAATATAGATTTACCAGCACAGAATAATAGATAAATTGTGCTCTTTTCATACAATGGGCTACTTTGCAGCAATAAAACCAACAAAACTAATGCTACATGCAACAACAAAGACGTATCTCACAGAGACATTGATGTATAGAATAATTCAGGGGAGAAAAAGTGCTGGTATACTGTATGATTTCATTCATGTGACATCAGAACAGGCAAACTTCCAGGGAGTAATACTGACTGGTAGGGTCAAGAGAGAAATTTGGGGAATTTGAGTGTGATGGATCTAAGTGGTCTGTGAATAAATGCAAAATATCATTAACTTGTATACTTAAGACTCTGTATGCTTTCAACAACACCAGCAATAAAAGCAAATGAAATGATGTGTTATATGTTTCCCTAAAGCAAGAAAGCTATTTGAGCCAATCACCTCTTTAAATCCTCAGATGCATTCATAGAGTTATCCATGTCTACAGAAGACATGATCCTTACCTGGAAGGACCTTAGAATGCATTTATCCATTCAACACTTATTTATTGAGTTTCTACTGCATGCTAGTCATTGAACAGCAGTCAACAAGTCCGGTTGGGAAAATGCATCATTAGATAATTGCTTCTAAACTCACCAAAAGCTGAACAGTGTATTTGAAGTCATAAATGGTTAACAAGAATTTAAATGTTTAATTCAAGTTAAGGTCATATCTAGTAGGGCTTAGCCAGGATTCAGGTCAGCCTTGGGTATAGGTGATCAACATCTTGGTGTAAGCTGAAGAATTTTTTGTCTTCAATTAGCGTTTTCTTTAGTCTGTCTTTTTATATTATACCTACATTTTTGGAGATCCTGAAGATATTTCCAGTGTTAGTTTCTTACTGAATTTCACAGGGTCTTTGGAGATGACATATATTCTCAACATCTAAGATCTAAAAATATTTAACATTTAGTAGAGACTAGTTAGGTATTTTATGAAAGGAAAAAAATGAACACAATTGGCAAAGAGAATACAAAGGCAAAAATATTATGATAAAATTATGATATATATATGGAAGAATTTAAGGAAGGATTGGGCAAAAATGGATGGGAGACAACGGGAAATTGTATACATATATCACTATTTCACCCAGTCCCCGACCCTAATGGGAATTGGGAAGAACTGAGGCAAAGTGACATTTGAAAATAGATTGAATGAGAGGAGAAAGGGAAGAAATGATGTCTATAATGACAGCAAGGCAGACATAATCTATATTTTTGATAGCAGTTTGGACCTTGCCAGAAAGGGAGTAGGGTGGAAAAGGAGGAATTTTGGACAGTTTTTAAGGCTGCTTATGAAATAGATTTTTGATTATTGTGATTTGCCTTTAATACAGTCACGCTTCACTTAACAATGGGGATCTCTTCTGAGAAATGTGTCGTTAGGCGGTTTCATCATTGTGCAAACAACATAGAGTGTACTTACACAAACCTAGGTGTCATAGCCTACTATCCACCTAGGCTGTATGGTACTAATCTTATGGAACCACCATCGTATATACGGTTGCTCATTTACCAAAATGTTGTTATGTGGCGCATGACTGTATTTGAACAATATTGCCCCATGTTGTTAATCCAAATGTTTTTTATTTTTCAAACTAGTATGCAAAATAAAAAAAAGAGATGCTTTGGATTGCTTATGATGGCCAATGTTATAAAATAATAGAAAAAGAAAGGCTGTTTTTCAGTTTTTTTTCTCAAGTCTTATACTGGTGTTCACAGTGGGTGAGCTGATGCCTCCAGCCTTTCAAATGTTTCTTTAGCTTTGGAAGAGAGACTTCACTATGTGGTATTAGATGCCTTTGAAAGGACAAGATAAACTGTAGACCTTTGAATTTAATAATTCATTTCCTTTAATTGTAAATGAAGAATAACAATTCAAGGAAAGCCAGAGATGAAGCAATACTTAATTTTAAAACACAACACTATCAAGGGTGTTATGTAATATGCCTGACTATGAAAAATTCTATTTAGTTTGGTATGTCCATACTTTGAAGGTAGAGCAATTCCTTCTCATAAAAGGGTGCAATATGTTTAAGGGACAGCATGACTAGACAACAATGCAAGATCAAACATTTTAATGAGTTTGAGGGCCTTTTCACGTCAGAATTGTGTCAAGTAGGGGTAATACATAGAAATACACACAAATAGGTGGCAGGTGTTTCATCACATGTTCTGCTCAGGGTATACAAGCATACCTGTGCAGTTGTTGATATTCACACTCAGGATCTTGCCTTGAACAGGAAACCAATCACTACCCCTGACACCATGAGTCGCTACGGCAACTACTTTGGAGGCCTGGGCTCTGGCTATGGCTGTGGATGTAGCAGATTCCGCAGACTGGTCTCTAGCTTTGGCTCCAGATTGGGCAGCTTCTGCAGACTGGGCCATGGAAGCGATGGATTTGGCTCTGGCTAAGGGAGCTATGGATATGGCTGCTTTCACCCATCATGCCATGGAGGATACGGATTCTCTGGATTCTACTAAACTACTGCTTCAGTAACCCAATGTCTAGAATTATAAAAGGACTGTCCAAATCTGAGCTCAATAACTGGACAACCAAGATCATGTTGGGGTTATTTGCACAAAAGTATTTAGCCTCTCAGAATTTTAGATAATTTTTCAATTTATGCCTATATCTCCATTATAATCCTAGAATCCTCTACTTTTGATTTCATAACGGATTGGATTATCTGTTCACCTTTCAATAAGACATTAAACTTGGAAACACAATATGGTTTTTGTTTTGTTCATGAAACTAGATTACATGGAAGTGATGATAATTATATTCTACTCAACAGTCAATGAGAGAAGATGTCTTCTTGGCTGATAATCAATTTTTGTTCCTATACCTCACAAAAATGCATACAGATAGCAAAATTGATAGACATAAGGGCGAACGATTCTAGACAGAAATGAAAAAATATTTTAAAATGGTTAGTGATTTAATATTTTTCAATATTTTGCTTTTATTGAGATAATATTCAGATTTGTCAACAAAAACCAATTCCATTTTACCATATCTATATATTTATCTATCAAATATATGTGTTCTATTCAATTAAATTCACATTTCTCAATTCAGTCCAAATGCATAATGAATTCTTCCATTTGTTCAAAATTTGTTTATTTGGCTTTTTTATTGTAAGAGTAAGCAAATGGCAATAGACCAAACAATATCACTCGGCTAATTATGAAAGTAAACCACCTTTCCAAGAATTTTTGTATTTTGTATATTCTCACCCTGTGTTTCCTACTCTTCTGCACATTTCATTTGACATCTTCGTCAAGCAGCTGACCTATAAGTCAGTGATGAATTGGGTTAAATTTTTTTTATATTAGGACATTTAATTCAAAACATTTTAGCTAAAAATTTTCAGCTAGCTTTCCTGTTTTTTTTTTTTTTTCCTTGTGAAGAAGATCAGCCTTGAGCTAACATCCACCAATCCTCTTCTTTCTGCTTAGGAAGACTGGCCCTGGACCAACATCCATGCCCATCTTCCTCTACTCTACATGGGACACCGCCACAGTATGGCTTGACAAGTGGTGCGTTGGTGCGCACCCAGGATCCGAACCGGTGAACCTGGCCCGACCGCAGCGGAGCATGTGCACTTAACCGCTTGCGCCACCGGGCCGGCCCCTAGTTTTCCTATATTCTGACTGTATTTTCATGGCTTGACATGGCGGTCTTCTTCACCATCACCATCATATTAAAGAATTTTGCAATCCAACAAGGGAAAGAAACAACAAGACGTAATTATGAACTAATTATTTTTAGCTTAAGCTGATGAAACACACAGCTGAATCCAAAGAGCATTCTCATAAATCTGAATTTCATTTAAACCACTCGCCTGATAAAAATGGGCATTCAGATAATAATATAAAATTAAGATATTTTGTTTGAATTCAACAAATATGTTTGATTCAGTCAAATAGTAGCCTCATAAACTTGCCAAACTGGAACAGACATTAAATGACAGCAGGGCCTGCACCTCATCTTGCAGGTAAAAAGTCAAACAAACAAACGAACAACAAACTCAGAAAAGCAATTGGCTTTTAAAGAGTTATATTGGCTCTAGTGACAGAATCAGGACCACGACCAAGGTCTTCTGAATCTAGGCGCCATGATACATCCTCCTTTCTCAGTGTTTTCTCCCCTCTACTCAGCATCCATCAACACAGCTGAATTTATGGGACATGTGAAAGAAGATTCCCTCTCTTAGATAAAATCACCATTTCTATAATAGTTTATTGATATGATATAGAGAATTGAAATTCTTAATTTCAACGTTAGTTTTATCTAGATTTCACCTATGTCTATATGCATATCTGTCTATACGCATACGTATATCTATATATCAAAAGATCAAAGTCGTCTTTTGAAAGGCACCGACTTACTTAGTCTACATGAAGATAAACTTGTCCAGCCATCCATTATCACCTACCCTTTCAGTCAATCCAATCTGGGTGTTTTAGAGACTCAGTGTAAAGAGCAGATGAGATACAGTTGTGTGACTTTGTTATTTCACACTTAATCAGGTAATAGTTCCACAGTCTATGGGTATGGCCTTAAGGGCTAAAAAAAACAACAAGTTATCAATGTCATTAGATTGAGAAGCATTGTATATGACACTCCTAGTTAAACACATTATCATACTTTTACATTCTGTTTTATGATTTAATTAATTTTTGTCTTAGTTAAGGGAAAACATTTTAAGTTTATAGCAGAAATGCCCTTAACTTCCAAATAAAAGCTATAATTTGGCCAATGGAAGATTATACTTTCACCATTTCACACATCAACACAGGATCTGAGCCTCACAATCAACTCACCGTCTTTTGCAGAAAGCTCCCAAAAACAGAATGACAAAGAATTGTCCTGTCTTTGAGTCCACTGAATTAAGAGAAAAACAAAAAACTCTCAAAAGAAATACACATTTCTCCCTTTACAAAGATAATTAGTATCCAAAGGATATTACTATTGTTCTATTTTGTTAACTCAGAAAAAAACAATAAAAAAATTTGGTTCATTTATTTCACAACTTTTTGTTCTTAATGATATATATACATATATCACTATTTTCTTCTTTGAAAATACATAAATCAGGGCATATTTCATTATTGAGCTTTTTTTTTTAATTTGTAAAATGTATTGGTTTTTATCCATGTGAACATGGCTATCTGCATCAGAAATAAGAACTTAAATCAGCCCTTATCACAGTCAAACAACCCAGCAGACTTAACCTCATGGGATTCTTAAAACTATTAGAACTATTTGTGATTGTTTGGCTTCAAAATGACTTGTTGAGAATGAAAAATTTTGCCAACTGTTTACTTTTTCAGAATGAAAAGTAAAGATAGAATAAATTTTGATAAGGAGAAAAAGGGATTAAACACCCAAGGCAAACATTAGGTTAAATATCCCTTTAAAACCTGAAGGCCATTTGAGTCTATATTCCGTCTTAGAGAATTACCACAAGTTGTGGCAGACAGAATTCATTCTTTCATTAATTCAACAAATATTTTTTGTTTGGAAGAACAAAGAACAAATCCAGTTGGGAAAATTTACTATCGAATATGTTACAAAAACACCAGCACAAAAAGATATATGCCCCCCCATGTTCATTGCAGTATTATTTACAATAGCCAAGACATGGAAGCAACCTGTCTATTGATGGATGAATGGGTAAAGAATATATTTATATTTATATTTATGTATATATACACAATGGAATATTATTGAGCCTTAAAAATGGAACTCTTGCCATTTGCAACAACATGGATGGATGAATGGACCTTGAGGGCACTGTTCTAACTGAAATAAGTCAGAGAGAGAAAAACAAATATCATATGATCTCACTTATACGTGGAATCTAAAAAAAGCAAAAAAACCCCTGAGCTTACAGATGCAGAGAACAGATTGGTGGTTGCCAGAGGCACGGGGTGAAAGGTGGGAAAAATGGATGAAGTGGTCAAAAGGTACAAACTTCCAGTCATAAAGTAAATAAGTCATGAGATGTAATGTACAGCATGGTGACTATAGTTAACGATACCGAAAGTTGCTAAGAGGTAGATCTTAAAATCTCACCACAAGAAAAAATAATGTAACTATGTATAGTGATGGATGTTACCAGACTGATTGTGGTGATCCTTTTGCAATATACACAAATATCAAATAATTATGTTGTACACTTGAAACTAATATAACGTTATATGTCAATTATATCTCAATAAAGAGTGTTATTTAGAAGGTCCAAAACAAAACAAAAAAAATAAAACGACGACAACAAAATAAAACAAAGTCCTCAGTAACGTCTTTAAAGTCACGTAAAGTAAACATATCAGTAAAGAGCCAAGTCTAAGATAGGGTCACATTCCAGTGGGGCTTAAACTTGGGTTTGGTTTCCTGTCTTTACTGAGGGAGCTGAGAAACCCGCGCAAACGGGCTGATCAGCTTCATATCCTTGTCTCCTGCCTCAGTCATTTCACCGCCACACATTCGTTTTTGAGGATTTTCAAGGCGTCAGGATTCTGAGAACCTGTTAAAAATATTGTATGATCGTTAAGAACATAGAAATATTTTGTAGACATTTAAAACCTTAATGAATAAGTAATAACTTAAGAAAAAATATTTGCTGATTGCCTGAGAGAAAATAAGGGGGTGGGACCCATGGAATTGGTAAGGAAAATAGAAGGACAAAAATATTAGGATAAAATTAGAGATATGAGTAGAGGGATGAAATATTGATTGGAAAAAATGGATGAAAACAAAAGACCTAGCTGGTGGAAGTATGTATTGGGAATGAATGTAGAATAAGATTTAAAAAGAGATTTGATAAGAGAAGTGATATACGGGTTATGAAGAAGAAAAAATGTTAACTGTAAAGCATGGAGCCAAGATCATCTACATTTTTAGATAATTCTTTGGGTGTAGCCCACTCAGGAAAAATAGGTAATGGTGTAAAGAGAATATTTTTGAACAGTTTTCAGACTGATTATAAAAATGAGTTTGTTCTTTTGGATAGTCCCTCAGTTTCTAAAACAAATTTTACTATGTCAATAAACCGAAAGGATGTTTTGTGAGCTGATATATAAAATCAAAATAGTTTTCTTTTGTGTGTGTGTGTGTGTATTCAACTTGAGATATAAATTTGACATTTGAAGAATTTGATGGATTTAAGAATTTTAAACTTGATTAGTGTATTTGAATCTAGATGGAAGTAAGATACAACAATCCAAAGAATGATAAGAATATGAGAAATGAGAAAATATTTAATAAGAAAACACCATCAAATATGAATGATGCAATGTGCTTAGTAATGGAGAGTTCTATTTAAGGAATTTTTATTTTGTGACTTTGAAGACAGACTTTTTTCTCATTAAAATGAACGAATGTAGTGGTTCAAGGGTGTTCTAACTATGCAGCTAAGCAAGCTCAAAAATTTTAATTAGTGTGTGCCTCTCCTGTTAGCAAACGTATTAATGAGTTGCCTCAAGTAAATGAATAATTTGGAATGACACAATAGAATGGTGGCCTATTTTGTCCCATGTTCTGCTCAGGGTATATAAGCGTATCTGTACAGATGTTGACATTCACACTCAGGATCTTGCCTTGAACAGCAAACCAACTCATCACTCCTGACACCATGAGGCACCTCAGCAACTACGACGGAAGCCTGGGCTATGGCTTTGGAGGCTTCAGTGGCCTGGGATCTGGCTATGGCTGTGGATGTGGCAGCTTCCCCCAACTGGGCTATAGAGGCTTTGGATTTGGCTCTGGCTTTGGAAGCTACGGATATGGCTGCTCCCGCCCATCATGCTATGGAGGTTATGGATTCTCTAGCTTCTACTGAACTACGCTCTGGTAATGCAAAATCTGTTACCATGAGTGGATTTGCCACCACAGTCTTCAATCAGTGGACTGAGATTACCCTAGGCCTATTTAGCAACCTGAGAATATCAGAGAATTTATTAATGTAAGCATGTCTGCATCATGTCTACTGGCATCCTCAGCTTGGGCACTAACAGATGATGTATGTTGAATACCAGTAAATGACTTAATTTGAAATAGAAAATATGGCTTTTTTGGTTTCATTTAACTCAATTATGTGTACATAATTAGAAATACAATACACACAATTATATATTCATGTGTACATACATATTAACATATAAAAAAGAATTCTAGTTTGAGAATTAGTAATTCAAAACAATAAAATGTTATTCTTTTTCTTTATTTTAGTCACATAACTTTCAGAATTGAATTTGACAGCAAAAAATCAACTACGGAGTTTTAAATCTATATGCATTTTAAGGAATATAATTATTTTACATTTCATATTTTATTTATTTCTATTTCTTAATGCAGTTCAAAATTTGGAACTAATCCTTTGCCTCCTTCAAAAATTTTGATTTTCTCCATTTATTTGTTTTAAAAAGGGGGGTGTTAGATGTATCTATTTATGGTTGCTAAACATCCGTATCATTAAAACTGTAACCAGAGCAAACTTTCTTTCCACAAATCTTATAATGCATGTTTCTAAATTTTTAGAGAAAGCAAACTGTTTTTCTATGAATCTTCAAATTATATATTATCTTCCTTTATTCATAATCTTCTGCTTTCATTTAGTTTGTTATGCACGTAAAATAAGACAGACCTAAAAGTCATTGATAAACTGGAAAATGAAATGTGAACTTTGTTCATTCAACTCACTCATCTCACCTGTTCTCATATGGGGACACTGTTCTTCAGCATCATCGTCATTATTATACTGAAATATTTGTAATCCAGTAAGAACAATAAACAGGTAGAAATATTATCATGAGGCAAAACATTGTGTGGTTTCAGCTGAACAAAAGCACCATTCAATAATTTTTAAAAAATTATATAAAGATAAATTTCAGTTAAACATAATCCCTTCAAAAATGACTATTTTATTGGCAGCATAAGAAATAAGGACTAGAATAGGTAAAATACTGGATTTCCTAAATTGTTTTCATTAAACTAAATGATACCTTCAGGTAATGATATGAACCTAATGATATTTGGTGTAAGCTGGACAAGCGTAATAAAAAAAGGACAAAAATGAAATCATGGAATGAAAGACTGAAAGGTACATTAAAACTCCATAATGCCACATCATAATATTGCAGGCAGACAATCTCAGAATAAGTGATTTTCCCTGACAATTAGTAGCAAAACTAGGGTCGGACTCCCGCTGTCTTAACCCTCAGGTATTCAACTATACTATGCTGACTCTCTCTTTATGTATTTTCACCTTGAATGTCATCAAATAAATCATTTTGAAAGTTCTGGCCATGGTTATAAGAAGAGCTAAATTATCACAACTGATTTTATGGAAATTGGTCCCTTTACTTAGATTAACATCTATGTTTCTTTAACATTTTTATTGTTCTGATATAGGGAATTGTACCTATCAATTTCTAGTTTGTCTGCTTTTGAATATAACTAAACAATGAGTAATGTTAAAACTCAACTCTAGGGGCTGACCAGGTGGCATAGTGCTTAAGTTCACGTGCTCCACTTCGATGGCCCAGGGTTCATGGGTTTGGATCCTGGGCGTGGACCTATGCACTGCGCATCAAGCCATGCTGTGGCAGCATCCCACATACAAAATAGAGGAAAATTGGCACAGATGTTAGTTCAGGGAAAATCTTCCTTGCAAAACAAACAACCAAACAAACAAAAAACTCAACTCTAGGTAAAACAACAACAACAAAAAACCCATCATGGCCTCTTCTTTCAGTCAATGCTATCTAGGGGTTGTATGCAGCATCGCATAGGCTGAGCTGCAGAAACAGAGCCAAGCTGTTCCAGTGAAGGATTAGACTAGGTAGTTTGACCCAGTAGAACAAGATTTCTATTTTCCTTTCATTTGCGTTAATATCTCCAGGGACAGGTTCCATGGGGCTGACAAGCAGTAATCAATACAATTATTACTACTGTTGACATTCTTAGTACAATCAATATTATCATAATTTTGTTCTGTTTAAGGTTGTATTGATCTGTACCTGAGGTGAGAGAAAATGTTTTGAATTTATAACAAAATTCTGCTTTACTTCCCTAGAATATGTGAGAACATTTTTCATTCCTCCAGCAATCAACATGAATAGAAACCTGGGTCATGAGTTAAAACTTTTTTAAAAATAGCAATGATCCAAATCTGCTTTTGACCCACTGAATGGACAGAAAAATAATAACCCTCCAAAGAAATTCCAATGTGACTTTGTCGTTTGTGCATATAGGGGAAAAAAACAGTTTTTTTCCATATTTTTCAAACTGTTTTTTCTTGTTTTTACAGCTAATGGACATTTATAAGGGATGAATACCACAGTCATGTGTTTTCTTCTTTGAAAACACATTTAACATTTATTGTTATCGAAATTTTTCACATGTATCTAATATTATTTCTATCTATAGAGACAGTGTTATGCATTTAAAAAAAACCGCCTTTAGTCATGGTCACATGTTCTGACAGAGCTGTATGAGAAGAGTGTGAAATACTTAATGCTATGTAATTTATTCATACTTCTAAATGATTCACTAAAAATTAAAATATTCATTTTATCAATTGGTGATTTGCTGAAATGAGGAATAAAAATGGCATGAAGTTTGGTTAGAGTAGTATGAAGATGAAAGGCTACTATTAGGTTAAATGCCACTCTGAAACCAGAAAGGCTGCTGGAACTCATGTCAACCTTAAAACATTTCTTAGAATAGCCAATGAGTTGCTCAGGTTATGATATGCATGATCCTTGTTTTAATGTCAAAGTCATATGATTCTTTCAAAAAATATTGTGGAGCACCAGCAAAATGCTAGGTTTTGTTTAGATACTGTCAGGTCAGTGAACAAATCCACTGAAAAAAATGTGTCATCCAAATATGACTTATAAATCTAGGCAAAAGCTTAGCAATATGGTTCAAATCATATAATACAAGTTTCTTGAGTCCCAAGTTTCAAGATATGGGCACATTTTCACAGGGCTTAATCAGATATGGGTCAGCTTTGGGTATTGATAACCGACCCTCTGGGCTGAGATGAGGGACTCTGGGAATACCAGGCCAACTGTCTCCAAAGAGTGTCTCCTTATTCTCTGTTCTTTTTTTACAGTTGTGCTATACATTTAGAGAATTTTTTAAGTATTCCAGTTTGTATAATATTTTTTAAAATTTCAGATAATTTTAAGAGCTGAAATGTGTTTTAAACAAGTAAAATGTTATCAATATCTTAGAAAGCTCTAGTTCGTATCTTAGGAAAGATGAGTTAGAAATTGCCTGAAAACAAAAAACGGGCAGAGACTAGGCAAAGAGAAGACAGGGGCAAATGTATTATACTGACTATGACCATCTAGATGGAAGG
Organism: Ceratotherium simum simum; assembly: GCF_057802395.1. Taxonomy (NCBI): domain Eukaryota; kingdom Metazoa; phylum Chordata; class Mammalia; order Perissodactyla; family Rhinocerotidae; genus Ceratotherium; species Ceratotherium simum. Next base: position 15,239,712 of record NC_141926.1, read on the forward strand.
AATGCAGTGTTGATTTGAGTATATAGGTTGGAGCCCAAACCATTTTACCCACTTCACACTTTTTCCTGGATGTAGTAATGAATCATGAAGGAAGGAAGTTGGGTGCAGTTTGAAGAGAGATCTGAAAAAGATATGATACATGGATAAATGATGGAGGGTAGAGAAAGAGAAAAATGGTGTATGGAGGCAAGTATAACCTGCATTTATGGTAGCAGTGAGACTAGAACTTATTCTGGAGAGAGAGCCCAGCATATACAAAGAGAGCTGTGGGAAGGCTTCCCATGAGGATTTTTGATCACTGTGATGGTCTCTCTACTTCTGACTCCAATTCTGCTATGTTTTTAAACCAAAACAAGTATGGTGCTGTGTAAAGCCAAAAATAAATCTATCAATTGTACGTGGTCAAAGTTCTAAAACTCTAGAAATCAGGTGAGCTTTTGTTGTTGTTGTTTTCTGCTATACACAGAAGGTGAACCAAATCTTTCTTAATTTAAGGTGTCCTATAAAGTGAGGTATAACCTTTGCTTCCCATGTTGCAAAATATGTGTCTTTTGAAGAAACTGATAAATTTAAGAGCCTTGACTTTGATTATTTCTCAATATTTTGTAGAATCAATTACAACCACTCTCAAATACCTGTTAATAGAAGATATTTAATTAGAAATTCAACAATATTTAATGTAACTGATGTTAAGTGACTGGTCATAAAGAATTCTGTTTAGGGTTTGGTATGCCTATAGTTTGGAGAAACAGCAATTCATTATAACAAAATTAAAGCAACCAGCTCAGGAACAACCTAACTAGGTGTCCAAGCAGGTTCGGACATTCTTAATGAGTGTGATAAGGGGACCATAGATTAATGAGTTGTCTTAGGGAAGGGTAATTCATGGAATGACACCAAAGGAGGGGCACGTATTTTACCGCATTCTCTGCTCAGGGTATATAAGCATACCTGTACAGATGTCGACATTCACACTCAGGATCTTGCCTTGAACAGCAAACCTGTTCTCATCACCCCTGACATCATGAGCCACCTCAGCAACTATTACGGAGGCCTGGGCTATGGCTTTAGAGGCTTCAGTGGCCTGGGCTCTGGCTATGACTGCGGATATGGCAGCTTCCCCAGACTGGGCTATGGAGGCTTCGGATTTGGCTCTGGCTTCGGAAGCCTTGGATATGGCTGCTCCCGCCCATCAGGCTATGGAGGATATGGATTCTCTAGCTTCTACTGAAAACTTGCTGAAATTGGATGTAGAAGGAAAACCTCCAGATTTCTTTGGTCTTATCGTGTTCTTTCATTCCCAAAACATCTATCTTATTTTCTCCAGGATCGATTGACAGCTATTTATCAATGGTTAAACTGCTTCTATGAATATTTGGTGCCTTTTTACCTCCAGAACCTACCATCCAAATGCATATTCAATACGTACAACCATTCTAGTTTGATATCCTCATTTTGGTTTAGTTTTCTTGCCACCATTACTATGATGTCAGCTTTCTGGCAAGATTCTAGAGAAAACTTGCATTTTACTTTTGTCTAATGAATTGATTACTCACAATATAAATAGTTGTGTTATTTTTGATGTTTTTATTTTTATTATTTTAACATCTTCTTTTGCAACTAATATAAAATTTTACTTATGAAGCAGGGAGTCTGTGGCTATGTGGTGTAGTATGATGCAAATGTTTCTAGTTCCCCATATTATACAAGCTTGAGCACATATAGGGTGTCATATTAACACTAAATGAAAATAACTTCCCCCTGTCTACTTAGGATATCAGCCCCATCAAATGTCCCTCAAGTGTTCATGGACTCACTAAGAATTATGTCATTCTCATACATACATTCAAGTACATTCTTCAGCATGACATTACTGTTGGCTGAATATCTTCTTTTTATAAAAACAATATTTTTTAGAGTAGTTTTAGGTTCACAGAATAATTGAGAGGAAGATATTGAGATTTCCCATATACTCTCTGCTCCCACACACCCACAGCCTCTCTCACTATCAACATCCCCCACCAGAGTAGTGCATTGATTACAATTGATGAACCTACATTGACACATCATAAACACCCAAAGTCCGTAGTTTACCTTAAGGTTCATTTTTGGTGTTGTACATTTGATGGTTTTGGACAAATATACAATGATATGTAACCATCATTATAACATCATACAGAGTATTTTTACTGTCCTAAATATCTTCTATGCTCTTCTTATTCATCTGTTCCCCTGCTGAATCTCTTTTTGGTATCACTGATCTGGCCAACCATGCTTTTGTTTTTTTCCAACCTTTATCTTGGAGCAGGGGAGGAGATTGGGAAGTATCACTCATTTCCTGGGCAGGAACTACACTTCTATAGTTGGCATCTACTGAGGGCCCTTGTCCCTTACAAGGCTGATCCACCTACCAGTGCCATGATGCACTGGAACCCAGCGGTACAGTGTTCTATGGAAAATAGGGGTGGCGGGGCCTTTTCTGATTTCTTTTTGTACTCTATTAGAGGGCTCTTAATAATCTATAGATCTTCTCATGAATAGATGCTGGTACAAAGTCAAACCTTAGTAACACACAGATGCTTTACTGATAAGAGTCTCTCATGGTTATCAACTCCGGCTCCATTACTCAGTCAAGGTCAAGGAACCTGGCTCTTTCTTCCTTCAAGATTTATTCTCTCTCAGAAAATTTTTTAGTCTCTCCAGAGGGACTTTCCTTTAGGCTTATTCCATCAGTTCACCACTTGGAACAAGCCTCTTGGAACAACAATGAACACAGACTGATTCCCCCTCTAGAAACTCACTCAGCTGACTTTCAAAGTGGTCCAGAGCAGCCTGTTTCACTAGTTTGTCCAACATGGCCAGACATGTGTGAACCAGTTAAATTCATCCTTAGACCCCTACTACTTACCTCTTGAGAAACTCTTATTATTTTTCTGTAAACCTAAAGAAGGAACATTACTATATGAACAATTTCCCACAGAAAAACCATTACCTTTTTACCTACAATGTAGTTTAGATTTCAATTCAGAAAACCAAAAAGAGAAGCAAAAGGAAAGAAAAAAAAGAGAGAAGAATTCGTAGATCAAGGGCCTGGTGACTTATATAGAGTATGCCTTACATGTTTTTGTGAGGATGGCATGAGAACCAGAGTGAACACATGCCCAAGTACTATTAAACTGGAAAGCATCCATTCAAAGAATCTCCAGCAGATCCTCTTTGCATGTATTTAGTCTTGCTAGTGATACATAAATCTTAGTATGTTCTAAATCCCTGGGATAAAACAGAAGAGTTCTTGAGATAATTACTCTATGCTTTAACCAAAAAGTGCAGTGAAATGATCCCTGTAGATTAATAATAATGATAATGGTAGTTACTATTCTGTATGATTTACATCTTGGATTTTTCATTTTCCATCGTCTAAGATTTAACAATATGTGAACTGATTTGAGCACTTACATATGCTCTATAAGGGCTGTAAATATATATAAAGCTTGCCCTGATGAACATATAAAAACATTTTGAGCCTTTTAGAGAACCATTACTTAGAATATATAATATGTGATTGCCCAACACAATTGTCTCCAGAGAGACAGTATACCCTACTAAGTATGACCTCGTACCATACCTATTAGGTTTAAATGCTGGCCTTATTTGAAGGTCTTTTTGATTTCTGATTTGAACTGTCCAGATGCTATTAAATTTGATTTGTGCTCAAACATAATTAGTGATTCTCCTGAGTGTCATGGCTTTTAGAAGCATATTGCAAAAGCTATGGTTATGTTCTTGCTTAGACTGTTAAAGAATGGGAAGCTGGGAACGTGAAACACGTTGCTAAATTGAGGTCACTAAATAGTCCTTTTGGGAAAACTTTTGTTTACATTTATTATATCAGTAAGATTTTAGAATGTACATTTCTTTTGAATATAAGTAGGGGGGAAATCTCCTGATAAAAGATGTGAGTCCTGGGGCCGGGCTGGTGGCACAGGCGGTTAAGTGCGCACACTCTGCTGCAGCTGCCTGGGGTTCACGGGTTCGGATCCCGGGTGCACACCAACGCACCGTGTGGCAAGCCATGCAGTGGCAGTGTCCCATATAAAGTGGAGGAAAATGGGCACAGATGTTAGCCCAGGACCAGTCTTCCTCAGCAAACAAAGGGGAGGATTGGCAGATGTTAGCACAGGGCTGATCTCCTCATAAAAAAAAAAGAAAAAAAAAAAAGATGTATGTCCTAACTTTGAAGAAGGCATAATAGTGTTAGGTGTACCCCCGGTATACTAATGAACAGAGATTGCATAATTTAGGATCCAGGATTAATATTAAAAGATAGAATTGGAGGGAGAATAATGCCTTGAAACATGAATACAAAAAGTAAAATTTCTTACCTCCACTGAGAAGTGTTTTAGAGATATAATCATAATCACATCTCATTACTGAACTCAAATTGGTCATAGGCAATTTAATGATAAAAATCAATGTAAAAACCCTTTAATTAATGAAAAATTATCTATTAATATGAAAGAGTAGTTTAGTAAATATTTTATCATATATGTGCATAGGATAAAAATTCAATATACCTGATCAATTTTCAACGTCTGAATAAAAGGATTTTTTAAATATTTTCAACAAATGTAATTGCTGTTCTCCAAAATATGGAGGACAGGGGCAAAGCTATGGCTCTATCTATGGCTCTAGCTATGAACTTGGAGATTCTGAGGCTTAATATTGTTATATATTTAGTTATGTTTCTGCCAAACACCTTGATGTGGGCTATAGAAACCCAGAACACATGGATTCTATTGTCCAATTGGTTGATAATGGCACCATGTTCCATACAGTTACTCAGGTCAGAATTTGTAGAGGCTTTCTATGTCTCTTCACTCATCTTTATAGCCAATTGGTAACTGTTTTGTACTACATTCTTAATGTATATATCTCACTTTACCCAGTTTTTAAAGCCCATAGTCATCATTTGTCACTTAGACTATGGCTATATCTTCTCATCTATTTTTATCTGGTTTCTAGGACTCAAACCCTCCCCTTATCCTTTAGTCCCTTTGTTAAAGGCCTTTCGTTTAAAATGGCTCCTTATGTGTCTTGGGATGACACAAAATGCCATTATAGAGAAAACAATGCAGCTCTCAATGTGCTGATGTAGAAAAAGTCTAAGATAATTCAGTTAAAAATCTATTTGCAGAAGAGCAGGGACCATAGAGTTTGTCCCCCAGATATGAAGCTCAATAAACACTGACTGAATTAATATGTGTAATTACCTAAATAATCCATAATCTTTCTCAAATATTTGTCTTTATCCTAGCTGTTCCCTCACCTCAGATAGTATGCTCTTCACTGTTCATAATGAGATCCTACCCATCTTCAAAAATCAACATAATTATTATCTCTGTTGGGATGCCTTCCCTTATCCAACAAGGCACCTGACAGCATCAGGTACAAATGCCACTTCCTGACTACCTTTTTGGATCTGGTCCCTTATACAACTTTTTCCTTATAGCGCTTATCACCAATGGGTGTTAGATATTTGCTTCTTTATTCACATAGTGTGTGTCTTCCCCAGGAAATGTAAACTCCATATGGGCAAAGACTCAATCTTTTTAACTTAGTGCTGAATCTTCAGTGCCTAGAGCAATGCCTGATCTATAGAAAGTATTTCATAAAATATATACCAAGTAAATCTATGATAGCACCAATCGATTAATTATTTATTTATATACCACATTTTCCATTAAATTAGGAATCCTTTTATTATAATAATATGATTCTATTCATGAAATTGAAAAAAATAGCTTTTATTTTCATTTTAAACATCATGCTTTATTCATCTTTTGTATAGATATTTACTAACCATTTATCATATGCTAGGCATTCTGCTTGATACAAAGGCATAACCATAAGCCAACATCAATGTAACTAATAATAACTTTCATTTAGTGTGTACTTACTTTACCTGACATTATCACACCTAAACTTCAGAATTTAAGAGATAGATATTCAGACGTAAAAGCAGAAATTGACAGTAACACAATGATAGTAGGAGACTTTAACACTCCACATACATCAATGGATAGATCATCCAGACAGAAGATCAATAAGGAAACATTGGCCTTAAACGACACATTAGACCAGATGGACTTAGTAGATATATACAGAACATTCCATCCAAAAACTGCAGAATACACATTCTTTTTGAATGCATATGGAACATTCTCCAGAATAGATCACATATGAGGCCACAAAACAAATCTCAATTAATTTAAGAAGACTGAAATAATATCAAGCGTCTTCTGACCACAACAGTATGAAACCAGAAATCAACCACCAAAAGAAAATGGGAAAAGCCACAAATATGTGGAGATTAAACAAAATGCTACTAAACAACTATTGAGTCAATGAAGAAATCAAATGAGAAATCAACAAATACCTGGAGACAAATGAAAATGAAAATGCTACATACCAAAATCTGTGGGATACAGCAAAAGCGGTACTAAGAGGAAAGTTTGGCAATAAAGGCCTACCTGAAAAAACTCAAATAAAAACTCTAACAATACACCTAAAGGAACTGGGAAAAGAAGAACAAACGAAGCCCAAATCAGTAAAGGAAGGGAATAATAAAAATCAGAGAGAAATTAAATGAAATAGAGACCAAAAAGACAATTGAAAAGATCAATGAAACTAAGAGCTGGTTCTTTGAAAAGATAAACAAAATTGACAAATTTTTTAGTTAGACTGGCCAAGAAAAAAAGAAGGCTCAAATAAATAAAGTCAGAAATGAAAGAGAAGAAATTACAACAGACACCACAGAAATATGAAAGATTATCAGAGAATACTGTGAACAGCTATACACCAACAAATTGGATAATCTAGAAGAAATGGATAAATTCTTAGAATTATACAACCTTCTAAAACTGAATCAGGAAAAGAGAATCTGAATAGACCAATCACTAGTAAGGAGATCAAAACAGTAATCAAAAAGATCCCCCAAAACAAAAGTTCACAACCAGATGGCTTCCCCAGTGAATTCTACCAAATATTCAAAGAAGATTTAATACTTATCCTTCTTGAACTGTCCCAAAAATTGAAGAGGAGGGGAAGCTTCCTAACTCATTCTATGAGGCAACATTACCCTGATGCCAAGACGAGATAAAGACAACACAAAAAAGAAAATTACAGGCCAATATCACTGATAAACATCAATGCAAAAATTCTCAACAAAATATTAGCAATTCAAATACAATAATACATTACAAAGATGATACACCATGATCAAGTGGGATTTATTCCAGCTATGCAGGGATGGTTCAATATCTGCAAACCAATCAGGATGATACACCACATTGATAAAATAAAGAATAAAAATCACACAATCATCTCGATAGATGCAGAGAAAGCACTTGACAAGATACAGCATTTATTTATGATAAAAACTCTGAATAAAATGGGTATAGAAGGAAAGTACCTCAACATGATAAAGGTCATATGTGACAAACCTGCAGCTTGCATCATACTCACTAGTGAAAAACTGAAAGCTATCCCTCTAAGAACAAGAACAAGAAATGATGCCCACTTTCACCACTCTTATTTAACATAGTATTGGAAGGTCTAGCCAGAACAATCAGATAAGAAAAAGAAATAACAAGGATCCAAATTGGAAAGAAAGAAGTAAAACCATCACTATTTGCAGATGACATGATTTTATATATAGAAAACCCTCAAGAATCCACCAAAAAACTACTAGAAATGATAAATGGATATAGTAAAGTAGCCAGGTGCAAAAACAATGTACAAAAATTGGTTGTATTTTTATACACTAATAATGAAATAGCAAAAAGAGAAAACAAGAATACAATCCCATTTACAATTGCAACAAAAAGAATAAAATGTCTAGGAATAAATTTTACCATAGAAGTGAAAGATCTGTACACTAAAACTTTAAAACATTTTTTTTTTTTAAATTTTTTGTTTATTGCAGTAACATTGGTTTATAACATTGTAAAAATTTCAGGTGTACATCATTGTACTTCTATTTCTGCATAGATTACATCATGTTCACCACCAAAATACTAATTACAACCCATCACCACACACATGTACCCAATTATCCCTTTCACCCTCCTCCCTCCCCCCTTCCCCTCTGGTAACCACCAATCCAATCTCTGTCCCTATGTGTTTGTTTATTGTTGTTATTATCTACTACTTACTGAAGGAAATCATACGGTATTTGACCTTCTCCCTCTGACTTATTTCACTTTGCATCATGCCCTCAATGTCCAACCATGTTGTCACAAATGGCTGGATTTCATCGTTTCTTATGGCTGAGTAGTATTCCATTGTGTATATATACCACAGCTTTTTTATCCATTCGTCCCTTGATGGGCACTTAGGTTGCTTCCAAGTCTTGGCTATTGTGAATAAGGCTGCAATGAACACAGGGGTGCATGTACCTTTGCAAATTGGTGTTTTCAAGTTCTTTGGATAAATACCCAACAGTGGAATAGCTGGATCATATGGTAGATCTATCGTTGATTTTTTGAGGAATCTCCATACTGTTTTCCATAGTGGCTGCACCAGTTTGCACTCCCACCAGCAGTGTATGAGAGTTCCCTTCTCTCCACAACCTCTCCAACACATGTTGTTTCCTGTCTTGTTAATTATAGCCATTCTGACGGGCGTGAGGTGATATCTCATTGTAGTTTTGATTTGCATTTCCCTGATAGTTAGTGATTTTGAACATCTTTTCATGTGTCTGTTGGCCATCTGTATATCTTCTTTGGAGAAATGTCTGTTCAGGTCTTTTGCCCATTTTTTAATTGGGTTGGTAGTTTTGTTGTTGAGATGCATGAGTTCTTTATATATTTTGGAGATTAAGCCCTTATCAGATGTATGGTTTGCAAATATCTTCTCCCAATTGTTAGGTTGTCTTTTCGTTTTGTTGATGGTTTCCTTTGCTGTGCAGAAGCATTTTAGTTTGATGTAGTCCCATTTGTTTATTTTTTCTATTGTTTCTCTTGCCCGGTCAGATGTGGTGTTTGAAAAGATGTTGCTAAGACTGATGTCGAAGAGCGTACTGCCTATGTTTTCTTCTAGAACTTTCACAGTTTCAGGTCTTACATTCAAGTCTTTAATCCATTTGGAGTTAATTTTTGTGTATGGTGTAAGGTAAGAGTCTACTTTCATTTTTTTGCATATGGCTATCCAGTTTTCCCAACACCATTTGTTGAAGAGACTTTCTTTTCCCCATTGTATGTGCTTGGCTCCTTTGTCAAAGATTAGCTGTCCATAGATGTGTGGGTTTATTTCTGGGCTTTCGATTCTATTCCATTGATCTGTGTGTCTGTTTTTGTGCCAGTACCATGCTGTTTTGGTTACTATAGCTTTGTAGTATATTTTGAAATCAGGGAGTGTGATACCTCCAGCTTTGTTCTTTTTTCTCAGGATTCCTTTAGCTATTCGGGGTCTTTTGTTGTTCCATATAAATTTTAGGATTCTTTGTTCTATTTCTGTGAAAAATGTTGTTGGAACTTTGATAGGGATTGCATTGAATCTATAGATGGCTTTAGGAAGTATGGACATCTTAACTATGTTAATTCTTCCAATCCAAGAGCACGGAATATCTTTCCATTTCTTTGTGTCTTCTTCAATTTCTTTCAGAAATGTTTTATAGTTTTCGGTGTACAGATCTTTCACCTCTTTGGTTAAGTTTATTCCTAGGTATTTTATTCTTTTTGTTGCAATTGTAAATGGGATGGTATTCTTAATTTCTCTTTCTGCTACTTCATTGTTAGTGTACAGAAATGCAACTGATTTTTGTATGTTGATTTTGTATCCTGCAACTTTCCCATATTCGTTTATTACTTCTAAAAGTAAAACTTCAAAACATTTTTGAAAGAAATCAAAGAAGACACAAAGAAATGGAAAGGTATTCCATGCTCATGGATTAGAAGAATTAACATAGTTAAAATGTCCACACATCCTAAAGTAATATACAGATTTAATGCAATCTCTAACAAGGTCCCAATGACATTTTTCACAGAAATAGAACAAAGAATCCTAAAATTTAAATGAAACAGGAGAAGAGCCTGAAGAGCAGAAGCAATCCTGAGAAAAAAGAATAAAGCTTGGAGTATCACACTCCCTGATTTCAAAATATATCACAGAGCTATAGTAATCAAAGCAGCATGATACTGCACAAAAACAGACACACAGATCAATGGAACACAATTGAGAGCCCAGAAATAAACCCACACATCTATGGACAGCTAATTTTCAACAAAGGAGCCAAGAACATACAATGGAGAATGGACAGTCTCTTCAATAAATGGTGTTGTGAAAACTGGACAGCTACATGCAAAAAAATGAAAATAGACCACTATCTTACACCAGACACAAAAATTGACTCACAATTGGTTAAAGACTTGAATGTAAGACCTGAAACCATAAAACTCATAGAAGAAAACATAGACAGTATTCTGTTTGACATTGGCCTTAGCAGTATCTTTTCAGATATCATGTCTCCTCAGACAAGGGGAACAAAAGAAAAAATAAACAAATGGGATTTGGGATTTGGGATTACACCAAATTAAAAAGCTTCTGCACAGCAAAGGAAACCATCAACAAAATGAAAAGACAAACTACCAACTGAGAGAAAATATTTGCAAATCATATATCCGATAAGGGATTAATATCCAAAATATATAAAGAACTTATACAACTCAACCACAAAAAACCAAACAACCCAGTTAAAAAATGGACAGAGGATCTGAACAGACATTCTTCCAAAGAAGATATACAGATGACCAACAGGCATATGAAAAGATGTTCAACATCACTAATTATTTGGAAATGCAAATAAAAACTACAATGAGATATCACTCCATGCCCATAGGAATGGCTATTATTAAAACGACAGGAAATAAGTGTTGGAGAGGATGTGGAGAAAAGGGTACTCTCATTCACTGCTGGTGGGAATGTAAACTGGTCCAGCCACTATGGAAAACAACATGGAGATTCCTCAAAAAATTAAAAATAAAATTACCATATTATCCAGCTATTCTACTTCTGGGTATTTATCCAAAGAACATGTAAGCACTAATTCAAAAAGATATGTACCCCTAGCTTCATTGCAGCATTATTCACAATAGCTAAGACTTGGAAACAACCTAAGTGCCCATCAATGGATGAATGGATAAAGAAGATGTGGTATATATATACAATGGAAGTCTACTCAGCAATAAAAAAAGATGACATCTTGCCACTTGAGACAACATGGGTGGACCTTGAAGGCATTATGCTAAGAGAAATAAGTCAGATGGAGAAAGCCAAATACCATATTACTTCACTCTATATGTGGAAGATAAAAAACAACAAGAACAACAACAACAAACAAACACATAGACACAGAGAATAGATTGGTAGTTACCACAGGGGAAGGAGGGAGCAGCCAGGACAAAAAGGGTAAAAGGGCACATGTGTATGGTGATAGGTGGCAATTATACTTTGAGTGGTGAACATGATGTAATCTACAAAGAAATTGAAATATAATGATGTACACCTGAAATTTATATAATGTTATAAACCAATGTTGCCTCAATTAAAAAAAAAAGAGATAGCTATTGTTATTCCAGTGAAATAGGTGAAGAAATTATAGTTTGGAGATCTTAAATTACTTATTCCAAATCACACAAAAATGAGTTATGAGATAATAATACCCAATGATAAATTAAAAAGTAAAGAGTTTTCAACCTAAGCACAAGTTCGTGTACCTAAGCACACGTAACAAAGATGATTATAAGAATTCTTGGGCCAGCCCCGGTGGCCTAGTGATTAAGTTCAGTGTGCTCCACTTCAGTGGCTGGGTTTGGTTCCTGGGCATGGACCTACACCACTCTTTTGTCAATGGCCCTACTGTGGTGGGGGCTCACATACAAAAAGAGGAAGTTTGGCAGTGAATGTTAGCTCAGGTTGAATCTTCCTCAGGAAAAAAAAAAAAAAAGACTTCTACTTGCATGCTACCTTGACATTGCTGCATGACAACCACAAACCTCAGTGGTATTTTTAATTGGTTTAATGCTTATCCATCTGAGAGCTGGGGGAAGTGAGATGGCCTTGCTGCCGTCACTAGCATGACTGGGAGTTGGCTGCTTGTTGGTGTGGGTAAGTGGGTGATTGGCTCTGTTCCACATGTCTCTCATTCTCCAACAGGCTAGACCAGATGTGTTCTGATAGAGACGGCAGGCGTATGATAGCTAAATAGCTACCTGCAAGGATATTGGACATTCACACCCAGAACTGATACACTATTAATTCTGTCTCATTTTATTTGTCAGAGCATGTTATACAGCTGAGTCAAGAATCAGAATGGGAGAACACTACACAGTCATAAGGCAAAGAGAGTAGATGAGGGAAGGGGCCAAGCTTTGCATTCTATCAAAGACCCCATTGCCTATCCTTTCCTTTGAGAAATTATTTTTCTGAGGTAATGTCACCTGCTCAAAGCAATCAATGATCTTGTCTCCGCAAGCTGATGACTCCCAAATCTATATCACTAATCTATAGCAATGCCAGATAAAATACAGGACAACCTGCAAAATTCGAATTTCCAATAAACAAAAAATATGTTTGTAAAATAAGAATGTGCAAAATATCACATGGAACATACTTATACTAAAAAAAATTCATTTGTCTGAAATTCAAATTTAACTGGCACTGCGTATTTTTATTTGCACAATATGGTATCCCTCCCAATCTAGCCTTTCTTCTGCTATTTTCCTCCTTGAGGAATGTTTCAAAGTATGTGTCTACATAGGCAACTGAATCTCATCATATTCTGACTAATAGAATATTCTTCTCACACATGTACACTTTCTGCCTCCAGACCCTCCATTCTGGCATTTACATCCATCTAATATGCCAAGATTGAAAAATCATTCGTGAAAATAATTCTCAATTTTTCTCCTCTCGTCATTCATTGATTACTAATTCTCCTTAATTCTGCCGTTTAAATCTTCCTCAAAGAGGTCCCATGTTCTTCACTACCAATTCTCCTTCCCTATTTCAAGTCTTTTTATCAAGACTTTTTATCTCTTCAAGTCTTTTTATCTCTTCATCACAATATTCGCTAAGAAGGCTTTGTAACTCAACTTTTACTCCATTCGCATCTTAAGAATCCATTCTCCTTCATGTCCATCTTATTGTTAGAAGCCCAAAGTTTGAAGTCAGACTGCAATATCAATGTTGATTAACTCTATGTCCTTGGGCAATTTATTTTGCCTTATTAACTCTTCTTTTTGTTATCTGCAAACTGAAGATAATTTTATTGTTTTCCCTGTAATGTGATGAACATTAAATGAGCTAATGTTTGTAGAACACAGAGTAAACAATAGACCCAGAGTAAACAATAGACATTAGCTATTACTATTATTATTACCTTAAAACTTTATCTCCTTATCATACCTTTTTTCCCCTATTTAATTCCATAGAAACACCTTCTCATCCTGTAAGGCCTCGCATATAAAAACTACTCTTACATCATGGTCCAAGAAACAAAGTATGTCCTCAACTATACTCGTTTCACACATTTTCTTTTTTCCACAATAACCCTTATTCTATAACGTGATGTTTCTTAACTTTCTCCCCTGCTCAATAGTGAGCTCCTTCATCTAAGTCTAGATTTACTCAACTTTAATGAATTTACATTGAAATTCATTACAGACTCATAGGATGAAAAGTTTTACTTTCTTATTTCCCTCATGGCTGAAACACTAGATGGCTATTAAACTTTATATGATCCTATTATAAGTTGAATTTCTTTTATGCTATATTTTTATGTTAAAATTATAACTGCAATAATTTTCTAAAAAGATTTAAACAGCCCACATGACACACTGAATTGCTTCCTAGGCAGATAATAAATGCACAATGCAAGTACAATAAATTATTAGAACCCTCATTCCAACAGTCATTTGTCCCAGATGAAGAGGCCCAAACCCATGTTCTCTCTACCAGTCTACTTCAAGGCTCTTCAACCTGCACTGTTTAACAAGCAAAGATGGAGTTACAGGAAAGCTTGCCAAGCCATTATCACTGTCTTCATCTTGTATTTTTCTTCCAGAAGTAAAGAATGTGAGGAGAAATAGGATATATCTGACATGGTTCTTGATTGAAAGAGATGGAAATGACGAAAAGAAGAAATTTAACGAGAATGTGGGTAACTCAAAGAGCCTGTTGGTAAGCTGGGAGATTGGGTTGACAAGCTATACAGGACCCAAGGATGTAAAGACCGCTGGAATAGAAACCAAGCCGATGTTACAATAGCCTTGTTACAATATCACGTTTTCCACTATAGTCGTGGGTGCTTCCAGCCACTGTTACAGTTGCTCGCTGCTTCCTCTGGACACTGCTGGTGCCATTCTTTCTGCTTGGGATACCACGACTCTGGATGAATTCTGAGTTATCCTTTTGTCTTTGCTTCACTTTCTCCAAGATCCAAGAGCAGGTGGGATCCTTCCTAATTCATGTATCTAAGACGTCAGAGTCTCTATTGAGAGTCACAATACTTCCTCCTTCTTCTGGAACCAGGCTTAGCTACTAAGTAGCTCCTCACCCCCCAGAAAAGGAATAAATGTCAATGACAGAACTAATTTGAAGTGAACCTACACAGTTTCTTTTATACCAGATTTAGCCCAGAATAAAAATAAGTACACAGTCCTCCTAGCTAAGTGATATAAGGTAATTCATCCCTCAGTAATACCCCCTGTGATGGCTGGTTTTATGTGTCAGCTTGGTTGGGCTATAGTACCAGTGATTTAATCAAATACGAATCTAGGCATTGCTGTGTGTTGTGTCCCGATAGAGATCACCAATGTTGTGGTTGGACTGGCCCTTGTGGTTCTTATTACGATTACAAGATGCCTTTCAACACTAACCATCAGAAAACTTTGAAAAAAATAAAGGTTTATTACTTACAGAACCTGGAAATTAAACAGCTCACTTGCAGCCACACAGAGCGGTTGCGGGTGGAGAGAAAGAGAGCATGCATGGGCCTGGGGTTCCGCTTTTATTGGGGTTCAGAGGGGCGGTCTAAGTTTTTGTAGGCTTATTATTTATTAGTGAATTTAAAAGATAAGAGTCGGAATTTAAAGCACAAGAAGAGAAAAAACAAGTGGCCCAAATGGTCAGCTATTGAAATCAACCAAGATCTTTCAAACAAAGGAGCCTCAGTAGGGGCAGGTGGCCTGGCTCTTTATCTAGTCTTGTGGCTGGCAGCGTGTTTGTTCAATACAGCAGTCTTTGAAGTGGATGCCTCTTTGAAGTGCATGCCTCCTCCACAATCAAAGCTTAAATCAGCCACTGGCATTACAAAAAAAAAAAAGAAAAACTGTCAGGGTTTACACTGTGAGAGTATTTTGGAGATGTGGGTAACATCTACATTCAGTTCACTTTAAGCAATGTGTGTGGATCTAATCCAATCATTTGGAGGCCTTAAGCAAAAACTGAGGTTTCCCAAAGGATTTCTGGCTCAAGACTGCAGCATCAACTCCTGCCTGAATTTCCAGCTTGCCATCCTTTCCTTCCCTTTTGAGATTTGCCAGCCCCAACAATCATGTGAGCCAATTCCTTAAAACAAATCTTTTTATGTATTTATATATATATATATATATATATAAATAGATACACTATATATCTCTCTCCATATATAACTATATATACTGTATATACAATATAATGTTGTAGACTATACAATATTTACTATACAACTATATGTACTACTATATATAGTATATACAATTGTATAGTATGAATAGTTGTATATACTACTATATAGTAGTACATATAGTTGTATAGTAAAAATACTACTATATAGTAGTAAGTATTTGAACATACTGTAGTTCATAGTATATACATAATGTATATATACATATACACATTAAGTATATAATATACATATTACAATAGTATATGTGTGTGTATATGTATATAATTGATTCAGTTTATCTGGAGACCCTAACTGATACACCTCCCAAACAATCCTTCCAGTTTTCTATAGGTGATAAAAATTTCCCTAAATCAAATCAAATCACCACTTAGCACTTAGGATTATGACTTGTGATCATGGTTAGAATGGTAAATTCATTTCCTGGGGGTTGAGAGGAGGACAGACTATGTATATTACCCCCCAAATTGTGTCCCTGGCACACCAGACACGAAAATGTTGGGAGAAAAAGGGAATAGGAGAAGGAGAAAATGGAGAGACAAATCTGGAGCAAGAGATGTGTCAAGAGGGCAGGCTCACAGGGAGTGACACAGTGAGAGACTCAGAACCCAGGAAAGGGCACGTGGTGAGTGAGCTCCTAAGAATAGATGCGACAGGGGTGAGGAGCAGAGACCAAAAGGAAATGGATAAGAAGTAACCAAAGATCAACCACCTCTACAAAAATGATGCCTCAAGCTTTTAGGTGATCTAAGTGTGTTACAGAAAACACCATCAAGAAGTGTCTGTCTCATTTCCCTTCTGGAGGGTTCCTCTAAATCAGCATCGCAGGCAAGTGGAAAGTACATAGGCTCTTGAGTCTGGCTCTTGAGTCTGCTTACCTAAGTTCAAATCCAACTTACGTACTTAACAGCTGTGATCCCTTTGAGCATGTTATTACTTAAGCTCTCTAAACCATCTATGAAATGAGAGTAATAATAGTATCTACCTCACAGGATGATTGTATTAAATAAATTAATACATCTAAAGTTCCCAGCACACAATATATTTGAATAAACACTTATTATTCTTACTATTATTATTACTAAATTGAAAGATGTGTCCGTCTCAGGGACTCAGTTGAAGTGATAATCCTTTAATAGAGATTGGTTTTGAATAATGGTGGACAGATCATGACATTTACATAAAATATCTCCTTTCAGAGAATGTCAGAATCAGACACATATAATTAGTGAGCCAAAATAATCTTTTGAAATACAGTTGGGGATTGCCTCATATCATGGAGTAAGTTTACGGGAATCTCAACCAGGGCAAGATAAAAGCCAAGGCTTTGAGGGTGAAAAAATTACCTTTAATAAGCGCAAAGTTGATTAAAGGAATACTAAATTAAAACATGTTAACATGGAGGAGTTCCTCCCTTGTTAGAATCAAGGGAATATTAAAGGGTTTTGGGTGCTCATACACCATTTGAGATGTAAAGGCTGCAGGCTTTACCAGCCCCACTTCTGAGGATTTGTAAAGTCACTGCTTAGAGAATGACATTTAAGCTCAATTTAACTCGGCTTTTACTACCCAACTGAATTCATTCCTGTAACAGAGTAAGCTGTGGTCATTGACAATCCAGGCTTCCACACCTTTGTGATGAGTATGGTGACGTCAGTGGTTTAAGTCACCATTCTCATTTTGGCTGTGGAGATGAGGACTTTAGAACACAGAGTAAAAATAATATTCTGGCCTCTGTCTGGCCATGGAAGGTATATGTTCTCAGTAATCAATTCAACACCCATTAACGGGATACTCACATTCTGCATTCATTGAGTTAATATCATCTTTGTCCCACCACTGGGGCCTATTTTGATCATTTGCAGAGGATCTTTAAAGTATGACATTTTTTTCCCAAATCATTTCCGTGAGTGACTAGTTCAGTATTTAATTGTTGTAGAATAAATCTTAACTTTGATACCTTACATGTCACATTGTAATCTTCCAGGCTGCTTAATTTGCACCTCAGATGTATCATGTGGAAGGAAGTTTCTATGGGAAGAAAGAAAGAAACTCATGAGGTACTCTCGTGTCTGAGATGAAGTGTGATTCAAAAGACATTATTCTTTTGGTGGATTCTTTCATGTGAGGGTTATATCAGTTACGTTCTTTCAAATGAGGACGTTTGGTTGCTATGGAAGTCTTTTTTAATTTATTCTGAGTGGTAGGAAATATAGAATATTTGAAATCAAATATTTAAATTGGTTTGAATATAGAATATTTAAAACCAAATATTTAAATTTAAATATTAAAATTTAAAACCATAATATTTAAAACCAGAAAAAGCAAATGTATAATTGTTAACTCAGGAGCAGCATAAGACGCTAGCGAAAAACTAAAGTCTAGAGCAATTAAAATGAGTCAGTCCAAGCAAACGATCAAGCAAGTTGATTTTGCAACATGTAGAGCAATTCCTAGATATTTATTTTTTGTTTTTATCTAGTATTTTTGATGCATCAAATATTCAGTGTCTGGGCAAAAAAAAATATCTACATTTGTGTCAAAAGACTTATAAGAAGAAATGGCAACTCAATCTTAGTAAAGATTTAATAGCAAAGAACATCAAGATTATAGCATCTTATACAAGCTATTTGCCCATTTGATGGTATTAATTCATCAATTTAGAAAGTCAGTTTTACCCACAGCTCATTTAACTTTGTGGTTGTGCTTGTGCAGTAACTTTTCAACATTTGCTTGACCTTGACCCTGATACTAAGTTTATATCTTTCACAGTGACTGTGTGAGACATTATTTTTCTCTTTGTGTTTTCAGTTTGAATCTACTTATTATTGTTGTAAAAAAGCAATGATTTATGAGTATCATGCTTCTTCGGTGTTGATTGGGCTTTAGCAATGATTTCTTATTTTTAGTAATAATATATGTTGTTCCCATAGACACCTGATTATAATGACTGAGTAGATGGAAGTGTTTTTCGAAGCCAATTTATATAATGTAGCTGATATAATAACTTTAAAGAAGAAACATGTCTCTTCTTTCCTTTTGCAAACACAAATAAGTAGTCTATGGTGACTTGAGTTATGAGTTTATCTGTGGAGTTAATTTTTTTAACTTTTATTCCAAAGGGTGGCATAGTGCCAGCATCATACATCACTTAACGCATCACACTCATATCTTGTATACTGCTTCCAGAGTTCACCCAACTTCTTCTCCACATCTGTAAAATAAGGATGTTGTACCAATTTTACGCCAAGGCATTTTAACATTCTATGAACTTGTCCTTACCATTACTACTGAGCAGAGTATCTTTTTGAATACTAAAATTTTATTTAGAAAATAAATCCAAATACTTAGAAAAATATATATGTCCCTTTGGTTTAAGACAAATGGCCAAGAATTCTTATTACTACTACAAATTATTACATAATATATGTGCTTTTGTATTTTTTTTTAATTTTATCTTAACAGAACTTACTGAAGTGTTGATTACCTGTCTGTATTAGTTGTCTCATTATCTAATGTGTAGCTTATAAGATCTGTAAGAAAAATGCTATAATTTTCAAGCCAAATATATGTTTCCATCTTTACCTAAAGTACAAAGGCATAAAAAATAACTGCTCTTCAGTGTTTACTGAAAAATCTAGTGAGTATTTAAATTCTTGACTTGAAATAACTTAGGTTACCTGATTTTTATTTTCAAGACATTTTGTTTCCCTTCATGAATTGATGTTTATTGCTAAAAATAAAACAAGTGAACACACGCCTTTTGATAAGTTTGAGTTATAGTGTTTAGCAAATAGTCTGGCTGGCCTCAAATTTAAT
The DNA here is from genome assembly GCF_057802395.1 of Ceratotherium simum simum. Lineage (NCBI taxonomy): Eukaryota > Metazoa > Chordata > Mammalia > Perissodactyla > Rhinocerotidae > Ceratotherium > Ceratotherium simum. The sequence continues at coordinate 15,259,255 of NC_141926.1, forward strand.
CACCTGGGATCAATTCATTTGAATTTAATAAAAAATCCACCATTTAAGGCTGAATAATTTGCAACAACATGGATGAACTTGGAGGACATTAGGCTGAGTGAAATAAACCAGACACAGAAAGACAAATACTGCGTGATCTCACCTATATGTGGAATCTAAAAACGTCAAACTCATATTAACAGAGAAGAGAATGGTGATCACCAGGGGCTGAGGGCTGGGGGAAATGTGGAGATGTCAGTCAAAGGGTACAAACTTTCAGTTATAAGGTGAATAAGTTCTGAAGACCTAAGGTACAGCATGATGACTATGGTTAATAGTGATATATTATATGCTTGAAATTTGCTAAGAGATTAATCTCAAGTGTTCTCACCACTAAAAAGAAGGTAACTGTGTGAGATGATGGATGTGTTAGTTAACCCGATTGTGGTAATTGTTTCACAGTGTACATGTAAATTAAAGCATCACGTTGTATACCTTAAATATATACAATCTTTATTTGTTAATCATACCTCAATAGAGCTAGAAAAAAACCCACCATTTAAACATGCAGTTTCACACTAAACATTCCATCCTCACCATAGATATATATAGACAGGAAAGGGAAAGTAAGAAGGCCCGTCCTCTTCATAAAACCCATTAAGGTTTTTATCCTCTTCATCACAAGGCAATAGTTGTCAAAAATACTCTTGGGCTCACCAAATTTCTTTTATTTGTCCCATTCCTTTCTTCATTATATCTCCTTTAGGTCACTTTATCATATCATCTTTGTCCAAATTTCCCATTCTTTAAACATTTCCTTTACTAAAACAAACAGATAGAAAAAAATTCCTTTCCAACATGTTTGCCTATTTAAATTCTTCCTACAGTACATTTCCCTAAATTAAAGGGAAATGGTAGAAAAATACACAGAATCAACTAAAACATTCCTTGAGAGATTACACAGAAACTACGAGTATCAAAAATAACTCCCCCTTTTTGGTAAATATCAAGGATGTGTTTGCATTTGAACAGATACATATGTATGTTTATATTTGATTTTGAACTTCCTATGTGTGAGGACCATCTCTTGCAGACCGTTTAACTGTGAAATTTACACTAATCTTCATCTGCATAAATATTAAGAGGAAAATTTTCAATTTGGGATGGCTGAAATGTTTTCGAAAATCTAACTTAAAAGTAGGAAAAAATTAAAAAGAAAGTACTTTTCCTAGAGTTGATAAAATATTAAAGTCGATTGTTCCAGCTTGGGTGTTCAATAGCTAGTGTCACTGAAATTATGAAGACATAATTTTAAACTCATCCCCTTCTATTTCTTTGAAGTCTCTGAAGGAAGAGAATTGAGTTTTCAGAAATCAAAATGAGAAGTGCAGAGAAAATAGAAGAAATGTTTTGCTAAATTGTTTTCACTCATCGTACAAAGGTTGGGAAACAGTATCATAATAGAAAAGAGTGTGCTAGTTTCTCATATATGTTTGATTTCTCACCAGGAATTAATCATAACATTTATCTTTCATCTAGTGTTTAAAGACCAGCTTCTGGTAAGTTTAATAAACTCTTGTTTATACAATCAATGTTCTTATCAAACTGCAAATTACCATGACTAGGCTTGAAAATTTGTATACATTTTTAGACCTAAGAAAAATATTATATATCTCTGTCAGTCTTTATTTGGTATAATTCTTCCCTGCTTTGCTATTTCTTTTTTTTTTTTCAAAACCACTTTATTGAGGTATGATTGACATACAAAAAGCTGTACATACGTAATGTATACAACTTGATGAGTTTGGAGATAAGTATACATCTATGAAACCATCACCATAATCTATGCCATAAACATATCTATCACCTCCAAAAGTTTCCTCCCATCCTGTTGATGATGATGATGATGATAAGAACACAATATATGATTTACCCTCTTGGCAAATTTTTGAGTAGACAATACAGTGCTGTTAACTATAAGCACTATGCTGTACAGTAGATTTTTCGGACTTATTCATCTTGCATAGCTAAAACTTTGTACCCTTTGATTTATTACCTCCTCATTACCCGCTTCCCCCGATCCCTGGCAACCACCATTCTACCCTCTGCTTCTATGAGTTTGAATGCTAGATTCCTCATATAAGTATATGCAATATTTGTCCTTCTGTATCTGGCTTATTTCACTTAGCATAATGTCCTCCAGGTTCATCCATGTTGTCACAAATGGCAGGATTTCCCTATTTTTTAAGGCTGATTAATATTCCATTGTATGTATATACCACATATTCTTTATTCATTTGTTTATCAATGAACATGTAGTTTGCTTCTACGTCTTGGCTATTGTGAATAGTGCTCAATGAGCATAGGAGTGCAGATATTAATTTTTCTGAGTGAAATATATTGAAGTTTCCATGGGTGGCTTTATAAAGTATTGACTTTAAAAAGAAAATTAATATGAAGACAAGCGTAGTTGCAGAGAAGAAGAGAAATGAAATTAGTTAGCATTAAAGATACTAAGAATCTTAGAAGTTGCAACTATAACAAAAGAAATATAGCATACCAAAATAGTATACTCATTGCCTAACTTAACCCAGGCACTTTCAATACCTTACGTAAACTCTGAAACCATTATTATTTCCATTGTAAGTATAAAGAAACTGAATCAGAGAGTTTAAGTGACTTGCTCAAGACCACACAACTAATAGGTGGTAAAGTTAGGATTTCAATCTGGATTCAAAACCCATGTTTGTTCTTTTTATTAGACCCTGCCATTGCTAGAGGGAGGGAATCAGTAGTGATATTTGGGATAAATTGCAGACTGTGAGAGATGATAGATTGACTTTGTTGTCTCCACTAGTTAATTTAGATTGAGCATAAATTGGTAACACTCAATGAAGTTCTAGGAACCAGAATAAAATAACAAGAGAAAATGGATCTTGCTTAAGATAATGAGTTTTTGATTAGAACATACCTGGGAAAAAATCAAGAAGGGTCTGGTATGAAGCAACTGTGAACAGTTTTCTATAACATTTGGTTTTAGCATATTTAATTTTAGATAAATTGGAATAGATATGAATACTTCGTGTATGGCTGTTGAACAAGAGCCATAATGCTAAGTAGAGAATGAACAGAAAAGTCACTTTATTAGAGGGAAATTCCAGAACTGCGACAGTGGGACTCAGTCTAGTGGGACATGGTGAAGAAAGAGCAGTCACATAAGCAGTCGACGCTAATCTTTTCTCATCCTCTTCTTGCCCTTTTCTCTTCACCGTGGGATATATAATGCCTCAAACCCTATCTGACAACTTTTGAGGAAGGTAAATTTTGCAAAAATGCTCCAGGAAGAACAAAGGCATTTCATGGGAGATAAGCTAGGTGTTTGGAAGGAGAAAATTTAAAAGCATGATCCGTAAAGAGGGTAAACTCTGAAAAATGTAAGAAGGAGTCTCCTTTTCACAGAACATTTTCCTGCTTTGTAATGTTGCCTAACATAAAGTCTAGATTCTCTGTGCTAAAAGTGGTTCGGCATTGCTAAAGGGCCGATGGGTTGAACAGCAGAGGTAACATGAATGAGATGTTTATTAAATGGAGTTAAAAACAATACTTGAAAGTAAAAAAAAATCACAGTTGTGGAAAAAATCTATGCTTTTCTCACAATTCAAGAGCCTCTAGAAATCCCTGATATAGAGGTTTATAGATGTCCTTTGGTTAAGGCAAAACGGCTGCTATGATACTTCTGTACACCAGGGGGCGTGTTACAACCCTTCACTGTTTCACCACTTCTGACATCTCTAAAATAATTTCCAGAACTCTTTCATTCACTCCGTCTCTCCCTCATCATCTCATTGATCATATGGTTATCTTCCAAGACTGCCTCTGATCTCTTCTAATATTGTTCTGGAGCCCAAAGACTGAAGTAGGGCTGGGAGTTTCTACTTTAAGATCACTTATAGGCCAACTGAGAGCCATTTTAAGACTGGAATAAAACTTCTTCTAACTTACAATTCTTTATTTCTGAGACTAAATTCTTTGTTCTATGAAGCCTGACATTTCTGTTGAGGTAGAAACTGCTGCAAATTAAGATGAGCATGACCTAGTTTTCCATGACTTATGTGTTTTGGGTGGTTGTAATTCACTGCTAGCTTGCTGAGGATCTTTTGCACCTTACTTAAAATAGTTCCCGTCAAAAATCAGTGTTAGATCAGAAATATGTAAGGACACATAGAAAAGAGTCCTAGACTGCTGCTTAGTGGTTCTTAGAGGAAAAGTATTCATTAGCAAAAATCCTTTCTTTTTAGTTATTAAATAGTACAGATTTTTGAAACTACTGTAATGTAACCCTTGGCGTACAGAAGGTACTGTTGCAGCCTTTTGACTTAGTCAATTAAAAGAAAAGGATACATACATCTCGACTACAATTTCAGGACACATGGCAAATGTAAAATTGAATACAAAAACCTTTCTTATTTTTTGTTGAAGAAACGTTTCAGAGTTTTAGTGGGTGGCATGCCAATATTCTAGAGAAAGAGCTTTATTAGCCAGTTGATTTTTAACACTTGAATCTGAAGGAAACAGAGGTTGTGTCTCGATAATAGAAAACACAATTTTCTACACGCCGGGCAGAGCACAGCCTTTGTAAGGTGAGCAGCCCATACAGATCAGAATTAGGCAACATAACAGAGGGCAGCAACAGAGGTAGTTTCTGAGGTGTGTTGCAAATCATACTCCATTTGCACTCTGGAGATGTCTCTGCTGACAATCCCCTCTGTATTTGGGGGTCAAGTGGAGTACTCATCTCCTATTAAATTCGATGCAAACTACAAAGCAAAGCTTAGTGGTTGTGTTGTAGAATAGAAATGGAAAGAAATGGTAGCTACGTGGAAAATTTTAGAGACATAGGCTAATATTATTGGTTTTGAAGATTAAGGGAAAGATAAAAAGCAAACGGATACCAAGCTTTTGAGTCATTGTTATTGAAATAATGGTTTATATTAATAATAATAAGGAGATATACATGAGTTCAAATTTTGACGAGCTACATTTGAGATATCGATGTTTAATATGTATGGTAAGAGAGACCTAGGATTAGTTGGCATTTAGGACTTTCTTGGGAGAACAGTTAAAATTCCAAATGCGTATTTATAAATTATCTGCATAATTGTTAGTGATAACATGAAAGTAGACGCAATTATCCTGGGAGGGAATATAGAGCTTAAATAAGAGAGAACATGGTACTCCTTCTTGAAGGATGCCTACATTTGAAGACTGATAGAAGAGAATAGTAATAGAGAACCTATGGCGAGATGGATGGTGAGAGATGCAAGACGATGCAGAATCAGATAAATTGTTTCACAAGAAGTTCAAGGGAAGAGAGAGTTTCAAGAAGAGAGTGGTAAAATGGTCCAATGGCACACAGTTTAGAAAGGGCAGGTAAGTTTAGGAATGAGAAGAAACTACTGTGTTGATCATTAGCATAGCATTGGTGACCACTAACCTAGCACATCAGCAGAGTGGGAGTGGTGGTGGCCAGTAAAGAGTGAGCAGACAATAAAGATGAGTAGACGTCAAATATGGAGGTGAAAATGGGGATGGAGCATGAAACTAGAATGAAGACGGGGAAAGGGCAGCAGAAAACAGATTTCACCAGTTTTTGGTGATTTGTTCTCTGTGTCCATAGTGTATATGTATTCAACTTCACAGCACTTTTTATTTCTTACATGTTGATAGGTTTTATTGTGATTATTCTTGAATTTTTCAACAATAATAGCTTTTTCTCCCAAATTATTTTCCTGAATACGAGGTAGGATATTCTGACTACATCTCTGGCTATGGTCAATTACTCAGGGATCTGGCAATATCAGAAATGATATGTTCTTTGTTAAAGAGTGGGAGAAGGTCCAGTGGCATGGGAAGCGACTTCTCAGAGTATTAAATTAAAACCAGATAGTTCTCTTAAAAAAGAAAATCGGTTCCAGGAATAATATATGTGGAAAGTGGTGAAAAATATAATGAGTTTCCTCAAACAGCCCCTGATTCTTCAAAGACATATTATCCTCTTTTCTTGATTGAGGTTTTATGTGTTCCTGAATATGGTGGATTCCTACAGATTATGTACTAATACTACAGCCTGTCATCTGGTCTTTGGTGTAAAACCAATTCCAAATGAGGCTATACATTACTAAGAGTACAGAAATGACTGCAGTGATAATGTGTTCCTTCCAATTACCAATATTTTAGATGATTCAACCATATGGCTTTTGCTTTCTTGACCCATTAATTGTTTTATTGACTCATTCATTCATTCAAACTCACTAGGCACTGGAGTTTTATTAAGAATAAAGACCTGAATAGACATCTTTCCAAGAATACATACAAATAGCCAATGGGCACATGAAAAGGTGCTCCACGTCACTAACCATCCGCGAAATGCAAATCAAAACTACAGTGAGATATCACCTCACATCTGTTAGGATGGCATTTATCAAAAAGACAACAGATAATAAGTGTTGACGAGGATGTGGAGAAAAGAGAATCCCTATATACTATTGGTGGGGATGCAAATTGGTATGGCCATTATGGAAAACAGTATGAAGGGTCCTCAAGAAATTAAAAATAGGGGGCCAGCCCCTTGTGTAGTGGTTAAGTTCAGTGCACTCCGCTTCAGCGGCCCAGGCTCATAGGTTCAGATCCTGGGCACAGACCTACACCACTTATCAGCCATGTTGTGGCGGTGACCCACCTACAAAGTAGAGGAAAATTGGCACAGATGTCAGCCCAGGGCTAATCTTCCTCAAAGAAAAAAAGAGGAAAATTGTCGACAGATGTTAGCTCAGGGCGAATCTTCCTCAGCCAAAAAAAAAAAAAAAAAAAATTAAAAATAGAACTACCATACGATCCAGCAATCCCACTTCTGGGAATATACCCAGAGGAAATGAAATCAGTATCTGGAAGGGATATCTGCCCTCCCATGTTCATTGCAGCATTATTCACAATAGCCAAGATATGGAAACAACCTAAGTGTCTGTTGACAGATGAATGGATAATGATGTGGTTTATATATGTAAATGTTATTCAGTCCATGAGATAGAAAGACACCCCAACACATGCAACAACATGGATGCATCTAGAAAACATTATGATAAGTGACATTAGCCAGGCAGAGAAAGACAAATACTATTTGATCTTACTTATACGTGGAATCTAAAAAAAAAAAAAAAGTCAAACTCATAGAAACAGTGAGCAGAATGGTGGTTACCAGCCGGACTGGGCATGGGGGAGATGGGGAGATGCTAGTCAAAGGGTATAAGCCTTCAGTTATAAGAAGAATAAGTTCTGGGGATCTAATGTAGAGCACGGTGCCTATTGTTAATAATATTGTATTGTGTACCTGAAATTTGCTAAGAGAGTATATCTTAAGCGTTCTCATCACACACACAAAAGGTAACTATGTGAGGTGATGGATGTGTTAATTAACCTGATCGTGATAATTGTTTCACAAAGTATACTATGTCAAATCATCATGTTGTACACTTTAAATATATACAATTTTATTTGTCAACTATATCCCAATAAAGCTGAAAAAATAAAAAGAATACAGACTGGAGGCAGATGGGCCTGAATTCAGAACCCAATTTTGTTCTCTGTTCCTGGGCAAATAACCTCATTAAGATAAGACTAGTTATTAAATCAGTAAAATGAGCATTCTGTTATTGGATAATTATTGGATTGTTATTTATTGGAATGCAATGATGACTGAACTAGATACCACATGCATTTAGCACAGTGCCTGACACAATAAGTCCTCTCTTAATACAAACTACCGTCAGGAATGTTTTTGAAGTGTGACAAATCTTCATTCATTCCAATGTGTTCAGTAAATACTCTGAGAGCACCGACTTGAACCAGGTTCTGTATAGGCATTAGGAGTACAGCAGGGAACAAAGCAGACCCTTATGAAGCATGTGTCTAGTGTACTTTCTCACTTGGATAATCTGTGTGGTTTGTGGTGTTGGGCTATCTATTTGTACGTGTGAGAGAGTGAGAAGAACTTCCAGACTCTTCACTTTGAGTTATGAAGCTATTAATTTTCAAAAAGCCCCATTCGTTTTTAGTTAACATTTACCAGAGTAAAGGGGAGGGGTCAGGGCAAAACCAGAGGTATGAAGGGGCCAGAGATACAGCGTTTCTTTGCCCAGGGCAAACCAGTTATCTGGGTCAGTAGCATCATGTGCTGAAATCAGCATTGGTGTGCATACCTTGGATCATTATTGATCTGGTGACTAGAACTGGTAATGCCACTGGGGTGTAAGCTCTCTGAGGTCGGAATCGTCTCTATCTTGTTCACCACTCTATACCCACTATGTGCCTGACGCATAATGGATCAAACAATGTTGACTGATCGGCTGATTGATGCAGAAGTCTTTTCTGACTCACTTGCTCTAGGGTTCTACTTGCATAGGTCTTATTTCCTTAATTGGATTCTAAGTGTCTTAATGGTAGGAGGTGTTGATTTTTAATTATTTTGGTTTCCCACAGTTCCTTTGAATACATGCGATATTTTTAAAGGTTTTCAAGAAATGTAGGTGGCAATTAGTTTAAATTATAGTTTTTCATCTAATAAAACTGTATTATCAGAGTATGTTTAAAGGCCTACCTTTTAGGCATTTAGTTACCTCTGGTTGCACTAGACACTTCATCCTGGCAAATACTCTAATTCAATGTTTTGAGAATTAATGGCTAAAATTGTGTAAAATAATTTCTTTGAAAAGATAAAAGATTTCTAAAAATGAAGTACTTTATAAGATATACAATATATAAGTAGGTCTTCCTCACTACCAACTCCCAGAAGATTCAGCTAAATATTAATGCATGTGACATATTCTTGCCAGCAATTTCATTAATGTGATTAATTTCATTGCTGTGATTTATTCAGATCATCAGGTGTAGATGTCACACCCACTAATAAGGCATAAAGGATTAGAATGCTGGGTGATTCACTCTATATCAGACCATTTCCTAAAAAAGAATTCATCGCAACCTTATCTTCTGCTATTCTGAAAACTTCAGTCAGGTCCTTGGGGCCACTGTTAGCTTCAGTATCTCTCCCTCAGTCTTCCTAGTCAAACCAATTTATTGATTCTCTTCCCAGTACCCTTCAAGACGCTTCCCAATTCCATAATGACTGCCACAATTCTTTCTGCAATGCCATCGGCTATCAGTGCTGTGTTTAATCCCTGTATTTCCAGCCAAGACTTTCTCCCTCTCTCATCTTTGGCAAAGAACTTATACCAGATCTCAGGGTTTTAGAAGAAGTGGATTCAACCATTTGAGCAGAGGATCCCCTGAGTTTCCATCTTTGAGTTATGACTATTTGTGGCTTCTCACATGTAGAGAAACTGGTCACTTTGAGATTGATTCATAAGCATCAGGACCTACTGCTCAATTTGTGGGACTTCCCAATCAGTGCTCTGGCCCTCTTTTGGGAAATTTTCTAGTCTTGAACCTCAGTAAGTTGCAAATTCTCCATTACAGGGACATTGTAATGCAATAGCTTTGTGAAAATAGTAAATATCTTCTATAATACAATAGGTGGTGTTCATACATTAATGTATGTGTATTAAAGTACTATATAAACTGTAAAACAACACCATAAGAAGATTAAGTGTTGGTAAGAGTATTGCTTGAAAGAATCCATACTCAAATATGGATTAATATCCTTCTTGGATCACTAATATAAGCAGAGATATATGTGGGTTATTTCCGAAAACATTGATTTAAACTTGCATCAATATATTTTCCTAATTGTTATTTATTCCTTTTAGGGTAGAGACTTTGATTTTCTCCTCAACCATCTTTTAGCCAGGGTTTGCAATTTCATCTGATAAAAAGTGTCCAGATATCTAAGATTTCTTCTGTGGACGTCTAGTGACCTGATGGTTGAACCATGATTTAAAAGGAATTTTGTTCCATTTATTGGAAGAGAGACAGTGGGCTACTACATAAAGGAATAAAAATTTTTTGAGATAAGGTTAATCAGGAAGACATGGAATTACCTGCTTTAATAACTCCCATGTGGGAATCTCTATAGAAAAAGTTCCTTAATGTGAGCCTTGTAACATTGGTCGGTCATAGACTCTATTTATGATGTTGATCTGTACTTTTCTTAATAAATAATAGGAATGGGATAGAATTTTTTTCTTTTTGGTGAGGAAGACCAGCCCTGAGCTAACATCCAATGCCAATCCTTCTCGTTTTTGCTGAGGAAGACTGGCCCTGGGCTAACATCCATGCCCATCCTCCTCCACTTTATAGGGGACGCTGCCACAGCATGGCTTGACAGGCGGTATGTTAGTGCGCTCCCAGGATCCGAACTGGCGAACCCGGGCCGCCGCAGTGGAGTGCGCACACTTAACCGCTTGCGCCACTGGGCCAGCCCCAGGATAGAAAATTTTAAAGTCATCTCACACATTTTTTTCTGAAAGTTTGCTTCTTGAGAGAGAGTAAGAGACACACACACACACACACACACACACATATGAGAGAGAGATCGGAGGAGAGAAAGAGAGACACAGAGACAGGTTCTGAAGAAAAACGTGTTTCTCAGTGTGGGTCAGAGTCACCCAAATTTGAAAGCCTCTGCTCTATGACAACCTTCCCTGGCACCCATTGCCCTGACAGCATGGTGACGCCCACTGCGTCAGGGATGGTGCATTCTGCTGGTAGAGCTGTTCTGGATATAGTTTTAGAGATTCAAATGCATACAAGGAGAAATAATAAAATTCTTATGCAAAGTGTCCATTTTAATCTTACAGTACTTAAAAAAAATTTCATCTTGAGCTAGTTAGGCCTATTGTTTCTAATGCACCTAAATACACGTGGGGATTTTCTTTCTTTATACTACTTTTTGAAAATTGCATGTAAGTTGTAGGAGGGTAAGAACTACGTCTTTTCATCTTTGTAAGCCCAAAGCCAGCACAGTGACTGTCACACAGCTGACATTCAGTCCATTTGTTAACTATCTACCAAAGAAATCTCCATGTTTTAGGACACGTAAATTAAAACTAGTAAAAATAATAGCGGGAAGGACCTAACATTTGTCAGCTGCCTTCCATTAGATAACAAGTGTTTTTTATATAATGTCTCCTTTCATCCCTAGACTAATCCTGCCAAATAGATGATTTTTATCCAATTGTATAAATGAAGAAATTGAGGCTAGGAGGTAAGTCACCAAAGGTCACCAGCTCATATGCCAGAAAAAATCACCCTTGATAACTAAGTCTAAAAGAAAAAAATATTAAGTAGATTTCTCAAGAAAAATGTATGGAAACTGAAAGATGGAATCTTAAATCATCCTTCCACTATTACTCAACTCAGAGGATGCTCAAGATCTCAGTTTCTCAATAAATAGATCTTTCTCCCTGTTTCTCTCTCTCTCTTCTCTCTTTTTGGTCACTTAGTCTTATTGGTTTCAGAAAACACTTTTAAAAAAGAAAAAGATTTCCATTCTTTTTTTTTTGGTGAGGAAGATTGGCCCTGAGCTAACATCTGTTGCCAATCTGCCTCTTTTTGCTTGAGGAAGATTGTCTCTGAGCTAACATCTGTGCCAATGTTCCTCTAATTTTTGTATGTGGGATGCCACCACAGTATGGCTTGATGAGCGGTGTGTAGGTCCGCACCCAGGATCCGAACCCGCAAACCCCTGGGCGCCAAAGTGGAGAGGGCGAACTTAACCACTACACCACCGGGCTGGCCCAAGATTTTTATTCTTAATGGAGCTCATGGCAAGTTGTGTTCTTAATAGAGCTCATTTTATATATCAAATATAAAATGGTTGTGTATATATATATAATGGTTGTATATACAACAGAATAAAAATATAAATAAAGAATAATTATGTGTACTCATTGAAATATAGGGTGTCTTTGGAAGTTGAGGGGGAAAATGGACCAACTAAATAAATCCTAATTCCTCATAACAGAATGTGTACAAAATTGGCATATTTCATGATTTTTAAGGGAATAGAATGAATTTGCAATCCAATGACTACTGCTTCACACAGCCTGTTCCTACGAGCTTGAGCAATTTAGAATTGATCATTACAGACTTTTATTGCTCTGTTTTAATATGCTGTGAAAATATTCTGAGCATGACATATGAAAGAGCAAAATTAAAATGTTCCATATTCTTAATTTTCTTGCTGATTCTTTTTGTGTTCCCTCCATAATTATGTAAAATCCAATTACTTATATCAATACTATAATAGTTAAAAATCTCTAATTTAGTAGTTATGAGAATGTAGTAGCAAAATGAGTTTATTGAGAATGTGTTGTATCTCATGCAAGAAAGCCTGCTTTTTACTTAAGTCTTCTGCAAGAAAACTCTTGTCTTGTGCAGAGGTGACAAAATTTAAGTAGAACTTCTCTTCTGCTGTGCACAACACTGTCCAATTCTCTGCACTATTTCTTTCATCTCATTATTCCTCAATTTGTGCTCCACTTGCTCAAATAAATACTCTTAGATACTTCATCATGTGTACTTCTATGTCCATCTAGAATATTTTTCAGCATTCATTTTATCTTTTGCTGGGCTTTATAAAATACATTTATAGAAACGTAATGTTAACGGCACAGATTCCTAGTAACTGAATTCTATATTATCCAAGACCTCGAAAAAGTAATGCTCAATAGAAACCAATGTTACTGCAATAAACAAAAAAATTAAAAAAAAAAAAAGTGCTATCAAATGCTTAGAAAATGTTAATGTGGAAAATAGATACTTTATTACCCAGAAGATTGTGGCGGTTCCCCACCATCAGGATAAGTGCTCTTTTATTTATTTATTTTTACTCCTTACATAGGGTGATATGGTTTAAAAAAATAGTTCTAAAAGTAAAACTGAGTTTGTTATACATTATGGGCTAGCTGTGTGATCTTGTACCTCTGTACCTCAGTCTTATTAAAAAAGAAAAGAAAACAAAACAAAACAGAAAAACAAACTAATACCCAACACAACTCTCTGTGTTGTTTTATGGATTATGAGTATATTGCTATAACATGTATTGTTAACAATAAAAGCCCACAAAATTTAGAAAACTGTTTTTTAAAATAACATAAAAGTGAATAACTAATGATGTCAATTTTCATAAGCAATTTTAATTTTTGTCTACAATGAAACTTTTTTAATGTTGTTTTCAGCCAGCAATAAAAGCCTAACAATATAATTTAGTATTCACGGTGATACAATCTTCAAAACGCCTTTTATCCCTGTATATACAAACATACTTGAAATTGTCATTAATAAGAAATATCAACTTCTTCTGAGACAGAACATTCATTTCCTTTGAGAGGATTGCTTCGTTTCCCAAGGTTTCCTCTGTCCCTCAGGAAGCGTGACCTACGTGCGGCATAATGAGATACACGTCAGAAACACTGGAGAATATAAACACATTTTGTGGATCAGGACAAATTTTGCGAGATATATGATATCAAGTTAGTTTTCTACATTTAATAAATAATTTATATCTAAAGTGTGGTGGTCCCTTGAAAGAAGAATGAATCAATTGCTAACATTTTATTAAATGATACTTTGAAAGTAACAAATTATGTAGAAGATGCCATCTCTGTCTCTGGGATTTCTTTCAGACAAGTTGGGAAGAGTTGGAAAAGAGGATATAGCCCACAAACTACAAAATATTTCCAATACCTTTCAGCCAAAGTGATTCTAAATGATAAAACGTGAAAAAAAGTGAATTGCGAATATTATCACAAATGAAATACTGACTAAAACAATCAAATAAATGTTCTCATTAAAAAAAATCTGCCCCCAAAAAATATATTAAATTTAGGTGACAGAATGAAATTCTAAAATTACCCTACTCAGAAATTTCCGTTGATCTCCAGTTCCTTATGTAATATAGTCTACATTTGTTAGCATGGTGTCCATGGGCAAATAATCTTTCTAGTTTAGGGCTCAAGCTCTTTTCCACATGCAAAGGGGTGAAGAAGAATCCTCGCCCATCCTCAAACGCGTGCTTTGCGCATTATAACTGTTCTATTTGCCCTCCTGCAGCTTTACTCTGCCTATCCAAATGTGTTATCCTCCAGGTCCTAACTTGAGCTTTACTTTTTCTGGAAAAAGTCCTCCAATCTTCATTTCTTTTCTTATGAGATTATATCAGTCTGACTAAAGTTATAGTTAGTTTATAATATTGTTGATAGCTGTGTGTCAATTCCATTACCTTATTGCTTAAACTTGCATCCTCCAAGACATAGCAGAACTCGTAATATCAGCTTCAGAGCTTCAAAACGAAGCAATGCAGTGTACAGCCAGCTCTGTCATGGCCCGTACATACCTAAAGAGTTGAAGTCTTTTTCTGGAGTGCACAGGATGAGTCAGACAGATTGAAGAAAGCTCTCAGGATGCTTAAGAGATATTAAAGCAGAGTCTCTAAACCAGCAATTGGTCTCAAGCAATCTTGATTATTTGAAATACAGCGAGAAGATAATCTAAGTCTTACTATTACTTCTTGGTCTAGGATGATCAAAGAGTATGTGTGATCCCAGCAGATAACTTACACATTCTAGAATTGAGAAGCTTGTCCCCAAAATGTCATTATTTTTTCTCTAATTGTAGTTGAACAGGTTATTATAATTGTAAACATAATCACAATTACTATATTCATGTCCAATCATGGAATATTATTCACCAAGTAGTTCAGCATTATTTTAAATTTATACAGTATAAGTATATTTATTGAGTGGTCATCATTCGTAACACCTCCTTCATGCAGGGAGTAATACAATATTACATTTTTCTGTCTTATCCCCATCCCAAATCGGGGGTAGGTCCAGTGTTCACAGATAGGAACTATCCTGAACAGCTCATTCCCAGGATGCCCATCTAAATCAGTTGTCCTAAACAGGGGATAATTTTGCCTCCAGAGGACATTTGTCAATGTCTAGAGATATATTAGATTGTCATCACTGGAGGTGGTGGTAGTGCTACTGGCATCTAGTGGGAAGAGGCCAGGGATGCTGCTAAACATCTTACAATGCACAAGACAGACCTATCCTAACAAAGAAGTACCAACCCAAATGTTTATAATGTCAAGATCTAGGGACACTGTGAAGAGAGTGAATGCTTGGTTAAAGTTCGGGGAACAAAGCAGAAAGGCAGAGAGTGATAAAATAAGGGCATGACAAAAAAAGGAGGCAGGGGCATGACAAAGCAATGAATGACGCAGACACAAGAAATGCGATGACCAGAAATAGCCTAAGATGGACAAGTAGATTAAAAACGATTTTGGAAATAAATTCTCTGAACATTGCTCTCTGCCCTAATATGTCTCTTGTGCACAGCTGGGCCTCACTGGAGAGTATGGAGGGCTCATTAGCAGAAAAGAAATTATTTTTGTGAATACAGTAGACATTTTATTAAGAGGTTTACTTATTCCAGTGAGCAATCATGAAATTGGGCTAGAAATCACTCTTACATATTGGACATAGGAATCTGAAAAAATGATCTAAAAGAAAAGTATGTAAATAATTCTATAAACTGAGAGGAAGATTACTTAAAGAAAATTTTTAATTTACTCTTGCTTTAAGTCTTGTGCAGTAATTTAAACTATGTTTTTTTATGAAATAGACACCGTCAGCCCAGATTTTCTAGGAAATGGAGCCTGCGATGGTTAATTTTATGTGTCTGCTTAGCCAGGGTATGGTGCCTAGTTGTTTGGTTAAATACTAGTCATGTTGTTCTTGTGAAGACAGTTTGTAGATGTGATTAACATTTACAGTCAGTTGATTTTAAATAAAGGAGATTGGTCTCGATAATGCAGGTGGGCCTCATCCAATTAGTTAAGACCTTAAGGGCAAAAACAGAGGTTTCCCAGAGAAGAATAAATTCTGCCTCAAGACTGTAAATAGAAATCTTGCTTGAGTTTCCAGCCTACCGGCCTGCCCTATGAGTTGTGGACTTGCATTCTTGACAGGCCCCACAATCACATGAGCCAAGTCCTTAAAGCTCCCCCCCTTTCTCTCTCTGTCTGTCGGTCTCTTTCTCTAGTCACATCCCCAAACGAAGAGGTGGCCACACAGTTTTACAGTTTTTGTGAACTTTATACCCATTGAGAGAAGTGTAGACATTTATAAGAGGGAGAGGATTACTCTGTTTCATTCTGGTAGGATGCTATCACACACATACACACACACACACACACACACTCTCACACACACACACACACACACACTGCTTATCCCTTCTTGTGGAGAGAAAGATGGTCATGAGGACCATTCATAGACAGTGTGGTGGCTTGCCAGAAGTAGAGACAGTAATCTCATCCTGTATATGGGAACATTCTATATAATTGGAACTCAACAAATGGTTGTTCAACGAATGCCTAACAGAAAACAAAATTTTTTGAAGCAATTAGATGAATAAATGCACCTATGAGAGGATATAAATCTCTCAAGGCATGAGCTATGTCATATATTTCAACTCTTATGTACATTTTCTCCTGTCTGTCCAGCAAAAATATTAATGAAATACACGAAACAAAGAAAACAAAAAATATTTACCTAATGAAGACAGTTGAAAGTTAGTGCATTCACTAAATGTGCTGTATTAGTAAAAGGAATGGAATTTCAGTGGAATTTTGTGCCTTAGCACCACCAAAGGGACAAGGCAGAAAATTAGGAGAGTTTTCTATGTTTCTCAGAGTTTGGGAGTTGCTGAGATTAGTATTCTCTCTTTCTCTCTTAAAAAGTTGAAGTGAGTCATTAGTGTTGAGTGGATGAAAAGATGCCTGCCTGCTCTAAGACCAAACTCTGCTTCTATGGATAGAGCAGCAAGTGTGTGTATTTCCTCTAGGCCAAGAGGGCCATCTCCAGGGCAAATGGATGCTAGCAGAAGAAAGCTGGGTCAGGTGTAGCACTGAAGGGGGGCAGGAACTGAGGATGAGGAGATAAGGGAGAGTTGTAGAAGGATGTGCTACCTGTCAGGGGAATGGTTCCAGGCAGAGGGTTCCAGGGAGTAGGGTGGAGTGATAAGAAGATGGTTTCTGGAAAACACACCCATGTCCACTAGGGAAAGACCCAGTATACATATATCTGTGATAACTGAGGATATTCAACAGCAAACACAGAACCACAGGTACCACTAGCTAAGTGAAAAGACTTTTATGTCCCTTTTGAATGCCTCAGAATATCACCAGACCATCTGTTAATTAAGCAAAAGGAAGTGTATCTGAACTTCCTGCAGGACGGGGGAACACCACTGTGTCAGAGTTTAGCTGTGTCTCCAAAGAGATGTGTTAGAAGCAAGATTCTGGGCTCAAATGGTTTCAAGGCAGAGAATTGATTGGGACTGGGCAAATTTATTAGATGATATTTAGAATTTGTGAGCACAGCATAGAGAGGGTACCCACATGAGTCTCATGATGAGTAAACTGTTGCTTAATTAGGGAGCTGTTTTTCCAGGTCTGCAGACTATTGTCTCCAATAAATTAATCTATAGGGGTTTCTGGAAGCATACAGTGAAATGATTTATTGGTTTAATCTCATCTTTTCCCAGGAAAAGTTTCCTGAAACAAACGACTAATTCACGTTGGCCAGGTGGTCTACAGCATGATGAGACAGATGGCCTCAGCTGTCATTTCCTTTCCTCCCATCCTTTCTCTTTGGCTTGAACAGGAGAAGCCAGGAGCAGTACAATGATGGAAGACAAGGCAGAGCAAGGAGGGTAAATAAAATGAATGATCTACTGGTGGCCTGTGGAATCACATGACAGGCCTGAACTGGGGGAAAAGGGAGAAGCTTTAGTGTGGCTGTAAGATTGGTTTTTAATTTATGCTGGATTGGACTTTACTAATGTAAAATGAAAACATTTCTTAATATCTTAATGTGATCATAGGTCTGCCCATGGGATTGTTTAGGGATTCAGGGAAGTTAGAGCCCTCAGATCAAGTGTGAAGTTCAGTAGTAAGAGAAAGATGAAACAATTTCCTAATTATGCCCTACTGTGTCTAGTCTGTTTAATGCATCAATTATACAGAAAATCAAATATGGCCGTCCAATAATTCTCAATTCCCTCTCCTATTCAGCTGTAGGGTTAGATGTTCACTCAAGGAGCCTCATATAGGGTCTGATATGGTAATTGATTTTTTGATCAAAGTAAATAAAATAAAATATATTGAACTTAATTCTTGGATAATTCCAGGTTTTCATTGATCATTTCACCATTGTTTATCACTGTATTGGCTTATTTAAAATCAGAACAAACATCATGAACATGGTATGAACATGTAGGTCTCATATTTCCCAGGGTAGGGAGGGACTGACACCTCCAGCTGCTAGTGTCTAAATCTACCACCACATTTATGCCAAGGTCATGCTGTTCCCTGTTCTTGGCCAGAGCCTGAGCTTGGCAGGAACATTAAGGCAGGCCCATCTCTGTGATACATGGAACTCCTTTAGTGGGTGACTTTCCAAGACCTTATTAGAACTGCCCCGAAGAAGATTCTTCTAACCCAATCCTCCTTTCCTTCCCTCTCTCCTTCCCTGAGATCAGACCTGCATCGTGGTCTGATGGGTCTCCCAGATTCTCCAGCTACCTCATTTTCTCTAACAGGTATTTTCCCCAACTAATCTCTTTCATGTCAAATCCCATTTGGCAGCTCTTTCTGAAAGGACTAAAACTTAACACGTTAGATTAGGAAGATTTATTTTTTAAATGAAGTGGTAACTTGCTCTTTCTATTTTCAATAATGAGTTTTATGTGATTTCCTCAGACTCCTTTTGAAGTCTTTCTTTGTGTCCCCATTGACTCTTATGATTTTATCCCCATTATTGCACTTGCTACATGATGAAGAGTTTGAATTTTATGTGTGTAAACTCCTGAAAGGAAAGGAATTTATGTCTTTGCTCAGCTCAATGCCTGGTATATAATCAGAACTCAATAAATATTCTTTCAATGAAGGCCTAACTAAAACCAAAATTTTCTGAAGCAATTAGATGAACAAATGCACCTATGAGGGGATACAAATCTCTCGAGACATGAGATACGCCATATATTTCAATTCTCCTCTAAACTTCCTGTTGTCTATCCAGCAAAATATTAATGAAACATGTGAAATGAAGACAACAAAAAAATGTTTACCTACTGAAGACAGTTGAAAGTACTGGAGACATTCACTAAAGGTACCATATGAAAATGGTATGACAAAATTCATAGTACAGAAATAAGTTTATTCTAAATGCCATATCTATTTGAAATACACTTAAGTGAAAGATTCTTAGGAGAATAATAAGAGAAGAATCTTAGAAACATAGTAACAGAAGTGATTCTGAGCATTAGCATAAGAATGAAAATTCAAGACATATCTTGTATGTCAGATTTAGAAAAAAATCACAGGCCAAGGTTACTTTGTCCACAGTAAATCATGTGCTTCCAAGAGGATTGTGATGGCAAGTCCTGATGATGCAGATGATTAGTAATCACAGATATTGCCCAGGCTGAGTGTTAAAGCTTCATAAAGTGCAGACATATCCATAAGATAATGGCGGATATTCAGTAAGTTGAACCAAAAAAGCGAGAGCCAAAGGCTGGTTGGTAATAAGTTGACTGGCAGCTCCCGGGAGGAAAGTAAGTTGGGTGGCAGAAGCTGGACCCACAGCCCAGAAACAGGAAGCCAGTGCTTCTGTAACCAAAAGTTCGAAGGCCAATGTTTCCAAATCCTAGGGATCCAGTGTAATTTCTGTGGCAGGGACTGTAGAAGATGAAATTCTTTGGGGGGAAGCAAGATGTCTGGTGGGATCTGGCCACAACACAGGATGTCTGGCAGCTGGTGGGCTCACAGAAGTTCTGACAGCCATCATAGAGAGAGGAGCCAAGTTGGCAAGTGTTGGGAGAGTAGACTATATTGTTGGGGGAGAAAGAATCAAAGGTAGGACCCGGGTACCTCAGGTAACCTCCAAGCAAGCGAGAGAAGTTTCCAGAGCTGCAGTTGTAGGACACATTGTCAGGAATTCTGAGTTCAGCTGAGTTGCTGAGAGGAGTTTGTGAGTGTGAATGATCCCTTCTATACTGGACACTTCTTCACTCCAGTGATGAGTGTAATAGCATATGCCTATTTTAATAAGAATGCTTAATTGGGCTCCAGTTAGAATGAAATACATTAACCTTCAAAGATCTTTTTTATGAACACAAACTTTTAAATGAAAGAATTTCATTAGTTTTTCAAAGCAATTGCTCATGAAGCAAAAATGTCCTTTCTCATTCATCTAGCTTGGGTAGATGAATGTAATTGTGCCATTATTGTACCTGTAAGATTGGTGTTTTATTCATCCTAATCTTCAGTTATTGTATCAAATGGGTAACACAGTGAGAATTTTGTTGTGTTTAGAGCTCTAAAAAAGACTTTGTAGTCTGGAGGGGACATTTATTTTACTCCAAGTTTAGGAACCCAATTGAGAACAGAAAAAGAAAAAATTCCTCAATATCTGTTCCATCTCCCAAATCTTATGGACCTTAGAGAAAAAATAACCCACTAACAACCCTTAATTGGTAGAAATGCCAAATGAGTGTCTAACACATTTGGATTTTTGTTTCTTATAGCACAAGTAGCCAAGCCACTCATGTGTGCGTGAGTTTTTGATTTAAAAATGGAAAGTCCAATATTTACAGGAATGCTTTAAAGATTACATTGTAAAAATACTTAAGTCAAGGAATCTTTGCTCTGAAGTTGACTTGCTTCTTGATATAAGTCATCAATAAATTTGATTATCAAAAATTCTTCATCCCAAGTCAGCCCTTGTGGCCTAGTGGTTAAAGTTTGGTGTGCACTGCTTCGGCAGCCTGGGTTTGGTTCTGGGTGCAGAACCACACCACTCGTCTGTCAGTAGTCATGCTGTGGAAGCGGCTCACATAGAAGAACTAGAAGGACTGACAACTAGAAAATACAACTATGTACTGGGGCTTCAGGGAGGAAAAAATTAAAAAGAGAGGAAGATTGGCAACAGATTTGCTCAGGGCGAATCTTTCCCAGCAAAAAAAAAAAAAAAAAAAATAGTCTTAAAAAAAAAATTCTTCATCCCTATAAAGTTTAAGTAATTTTTTGATGGTGTTGATGTTTTTGAGAACAAAATAATAAACACTATACATTTAAAAAATGGTCCTTTTTCCCCTTAGTTTTCTCTCATAGGGTGGGATTTTTATATAGAAGGTAAAGAAAATCAAGAAATTATGAAAGTGTGTTCCCCGTGTAGACCTCACAGAAGGATCAAGTATTTGAAGAATCCAGTTACAAATGACCTTCATAAATTGAAATGAGGTGGGTATCAAAACGGATGATAATGTGAAATAGAGAATGAATGCCTTTAGGACCTCTGATGTGGTACATGTATCAAGTGACATACATATTCTGCCTAGAGGACTAGTGTCATAAGTGTTTTTCTGGACTCTTCCATAAAATTCATCATTCATTGCTAAATGTAAATTGAGTAGTGCTTTGGTACAGTAAATGGCTTAAAATAACCCTGTGGGAATGGGAAAACCTCTTAAGACATCCATCTTCAAAAACTGATCTGTTATCCAATGGAAATGAGCTGAGACTCATTCCTTGAAGAACTAAGATTGCTAGGTGGAAATTTTAAGGGAAGATTCAGCTAAAAATCTAAAACAAGGTACTTTGGTAGGTAATGAGATTTTCATCTTATGGCACTGGGAATATCTAATCAGGATGTAATAAATGGGATTCTGATCTGGTAGAGGACTGAAGATAATTGCTAAACTCCCTTCCAAATTGTAGACTTTTTGAGCCTGAACAGTTTGAGTAGACTAATTTGGTCTTCAATCATGTTTCACTTATTAGGCAACATAGTTTGTCCTGTTTCTAAAATAAAAAATTCTTATGTATTAGCCTTCCTAATTATGAATGCAAAAAGCATTCTAGTAGATTGCAAACCTTCCTGTTTTTTGTCAATAAAATATTGAACATCAAAACATCCATGTAAATATTTAACTCACCTCAATTAAATTTGCTAGCTTTCTTCAATGTCATCCACTCTTATATAATCTATTCTGTGGAATAGTCTATGAGATCAGATATTAAGTAATTTTGCATATTCTTTTCTCAACAAAGTGGAGGTTTTTGCACCCACACACTTTTATTCAGAAGTGGAAGGGAAATGCTTTTCTGTGAAACAAACAAATCAACAGCACAAAAGCCACAGCAAGATAAACCTTCTCAATCTCTCCTCTTCTTCAAGGTATCAATCTTCATTGCCCTACTATATAGAGGTGGAATACAAGTCATACAACAAGAAAAAATATGACCATTATTTTAGAAATTTGGTAATACTTCTCAGAAACACCTGAAAACAATTTAAGTCAAAGTGACGTATGTTGTTTTCTAAGGCAAAGGAAGAATCTCCTCAAGATGGCTTCTTTGGTCCAATACTTCAAGGCAATTACCTTATAAACTTTCTTTAGAACAAGAACATTTTCCAGATTCTGGGGAATCCTTTTAGTGGTAAACACTGCCTCTGATTAGAGATAGAAATACACTGGGCATTTTTGCCACATGTTTTGTTCTTATTTTTAATGCTTTTTTCAGCATCTTAGATGAATAACCTCTAATTTTCCAAAATAGCATAAAGCAATTTATAACATTTAACTCATACCATATTAAACACATACACAAGAAAGAAAAGCTAAGATTGACTTTTATTAGTCTGCATATAGTTTTCAGCAGGAGCATGAGAAATAAAGGAATCTCTCAGTTAATATTTCACTAAAGCCATTCAAATTGAGAGCCCATTAAAAAAATCCTCATACATCTTGCATATTACCTTTGCTGCTTCCTTATGACACTATTCGTTAAGTAAACTTGCCATTTCCTGGCGACAATCAATGTGTGTTTTTGTTTAAAAGAAATGACTATGAACAGATCATTTAGTTAGCAACTTTGCTATCCAGATGGCAACAGTTTTGAGACAGACTGTGAAAGGAGTATCAATTATTTTTAATTAGGCTAGCTTCCCTCAGCCCAGACACTATCTACCTCTAAAGCAGTTCTCTGAGTGATCTGCTGGGTGACCTTGGTAGAAGATGACTAATAGCTTTGAAGATTCAACTCTGTTACCTGAATTCCAAGCACAAACATTACTGCACTTTCCAGTTGTAAAACCACAAAAACTACATGTGTATGACTCTGATGATCCCTTCAATTCAGTTAAAAGCAGAAGGTAACCTATTTTTATGTGCCATTTGGATGACACACCCTAGTCCAAGAAGTAACATTCAAACTCAGAATCTTCTTATTGTAAGTCACATCGCCTGTCAGCATGTCCTACAACTGCTGCTCTGGAAACTTCTCCCGCTCCTTTGGGGGCTACCTGCAGTACCCAGGCATCTCCCGTGGCTCTTCCTTCCCCAGCAACCTGGTCTACTGCACTGACCTCCGCTCTCCAAGCACCTACCAGCTGGGATCCTCTCTGTACAGTGGCTGTCAGGAGAACTACTGTGAGCCCACCAGATACCAGACGTCCTGTGTGCTATCCAGCCCCTGCCAGACATCCTACTACCACCCAAGGACCTCCACACTCTGCAGTCCCTGCCAGACGACATACTCTGGGTTTCTGGGCTTTGGTTCCAGAGGCCTTCAATCTTTTGGTTGGAGCTCCCCATCTCTGGGCTTTGGATCCAGTGGTTTCCAATCACTGGGTTGTCACCCCAATGCTTTCTCATCTCTAAGTTGTAGATCCAGCTTTTACCATCCAACCTACTTCTCTTCTAGAAGCTGCCAGTCTGCTTTCCAACCAGCCTGTAGATCTGGCTTCTACTAATTGTGTGTTTGAACACAATACCTACTATATCTAGAAATATAATACTTAGTATATCAAGATCCATACTATTTATGGATCTCCTGTCCTATCATTATCTTACAAATTTGACTTCTACTGTTATCTACTATGGAATAGGAATAATCTGAATTCCAGTAACTAGAAAATGTATTCATTGAAGAAAGATGCCAAAACTGCTTCCTTGTAGTTATACAGACATGCACTATTGAAGTATATTTCTTTCTTCCTATATCTTCTAGTTATTTCGCCTAGTGCATTTGTTTCAAGTTTCACAAAGTGGAAAAATGTTATAAGTTTAAATAAAAATATGTTATATGACATCTATATATTTACTTTAAGATTGTTTGTTTACTCTGTGTCTTCAAAACGGCTTCTAAATATCTGGCTCGATATTTCTGTATCTTGTATTTATCATTAAAAAAATTTACTTTAAAAAGTAAAATTGTCCAATGTCCTTTTTGGTTTGGAAGAAATTATTTCATCTTTTATGCTTACTCCATTCATTAATACCTTTATATGACACAACCTAGAAACACATTTTCAAGATTACAAGCAAACTAATAACTGTGGCCTTTTGTTCTGTAGGGAGTTAGAAACGTCAATATTTTATATAAAATAATTACAAATTGTAAAGGATATTAAATTGGCTTCATCACATAATTTTGAAGGATGATTACTCATAACATATATCCAAAAATATTTCAGAAGTTGGAGTGAGGATATACAGTGAGAAGTTAGACGCTAGTTAGATTTGGTGATAGCCCCAGTTCCACAGGCTTTACTGCCAGATAAGAAATCAAGTCTCTAAATGAAATATTTAACACATTCCGACATCTGTTAGCAAGTAGGCCCAATATTTTCCATATAATCAGTTCCATAAGTTTGACAAAGTCCAAACTTGCTCCTATTTTTCAGATGTTTGGTTGATAGCACTTGTTTGGGAGAAAAAAAAACAAAAAAAGAAAACTCAAAACCAATGTAAATATTCTCTTGTTACAGGATTTAACTAATATCCAGGCAGCTGATAACTCTTGAATCAGCAGTTATGCCCCAAACTTTTTATCCATTAAGTCAAGGACAATGTTCTTAAAGGCACAGATGACCTAAATTCTTACCCACAGGGTAACCATGTCTTGGTTTATTCTGTTTGTCTTAGCATCTAGTCCCATTTGGTAATTGTCTCAGATTTTTCATTTTTTATTTATAATCAATAATAATTGAATTAATGTAAATGATGACTTGTTTAGGAGACCTCCATTTTGCTTTTGCCATGGTTTCCTTTATTGGAGTATAAGATGCATGTACAGTTTTTACATAATGAATGTGAAATCTGAAAGAAGGCAAACCGTATCTTATCCTTCCTTTGCTCATCCTTTCTGAACAAAATAAATAGAACTATCACTTTTCTTTCAAAGAGTGTATGCAGAAGGATTACCGAAAAACAAATTACGTGCAGATACAAGCAGTGGATAGCTCAGACGTTGAAATCTTGGTGGAGTCTCATTTGCTATTCTAACCTAGCCGGTTCTTTCTCCCAGCCTGCAAGATGCAATAATATACACCAAGCTACCAGTAGGTGGAGTTAGTGGGAAATTTGAGAATTACCGATTAGGTGGAGATGACATATGTGCATGAAATTGAGGCTGCCACACAGCATATGAAAAATAATATTCATGCTCTTGCTACAGTGACGTGGCCACATATTGTATTGTTTAAATCTACAACTATTTATTTTATTGTTTGGGAGCATCTTTCTTCTTTAAACTTTGCCAAAAAAAAATCTTTTTAGGAACAATGAGCTCAAGTTAGAAGCTCATATTTAATAAAAGAAAAAAGTGAATAGTGAATTTCTATTACTAAAGCAAGTTGATGGTGAATATGTAACTTGTACAACAATTTGATGACATTTACAATCCACCATGGGGATCAGGGATATCACTGACCACAAGAAAAGTAAGAGACAACTTTGCTGAAGAAGTATGATTATCTACTTCAAAATATAGCAGAAATTTTAAGATGATTGCTTCCAAAGATGATTGTTCATCATTACCAGTTGCAAAAGATGTGTTAATATATCACTCTGATGCATACATTTTCATTTAGGTCAAATAACTATTCTGAATCATTTTCAGAATATTTCAGAATATTTCAGAATAAAGCAATAGCTGGTGATATGTCCTTCCATTAGCAGAAGAAAAACTTCACTAGGGATTAGATAAAGCCAGTTTTATGTCAGTACTGTCAAATCCTTCAAATAGAAAATGAATTAATTTCCGTAATGGTTTGATTTCTTCATCCAGTCCAAAGAATCCAAGTACAGTTTTCTAAAGTTCCTAATGCTCTATTTGACAATGCTAATGTAGAGTCATTTAAAAAGTTCAACATTGAAGATAAAATTATTGATTGTCTCAGTAATAATAAAAAATACAAATTTTGGTGAAGGACATCATGGTAAAAACAATAAAGTAAGGTTTCTATGAAGAAGTACAGTTGTAATTGTAAACACATAACTCATAATTGTGTCCAAATAAACTGCAATATTCTGTTAATAAAAGTGTAAGCTGTAGTTTTGAAATTTTAACAATATTTTTGTATATACCCAGAGTAAGTTATTTTGGTGATCAATGTTTTTCTTTTCCTCATCAATCACCTCTTCCACCTCTATCTTATTATTATTATCTTTGTGCCTTTGTGTGGTTGATTTCTAGGTCGTGAGTATGTTATTTTACATAACTATCTCTTCTTTTCTTGTTTGGGTTATATATTCTTCCATGCTGGATTCTCAGTCTTTCTTCCACACTGTATGTTACTTCTGCATCCTAACTACTTTTCTACACTCAAGGATTTTCCCAAGATTTCAACTCGATTACCTCCACGCTCCCTCAATCTGACTTGCCAAAATGGAATGCAGTTTACAGTACTAGTGAGATGTCACAAGAATTTGATGATTTTACTTTTTTTTATTTTCAGAGAAAAGCTTGTAGGAGTGACAATGTGTTTGTGTTGGAGAATTAGGAGGGAAAATAAGAAATCTGTCAGGGCCAGCCCTGTGGCCTAGTGATTAAGTTTGGCTTGTTCCACTTCAGTGGCCCAGGTTCAGTTCCCAGGCGTGGACCTACACCACTTGTCAGCAGCCATGCTGTAGTGGTGACCCACATACAAAATAGAGGAACATTGGCACAGATGTTAACTCAGGGTGAATCTTCCTCAGCAAAAAGAGGAACATTGACAACTCATGTTAGCTCAGGGAGAATCTTCCTCAGGAAAAAAAAAAAAAGGATATCTGTCAAATTACCTAAGAATCATCTTTACCTTCTTGTTAATTTTTAGACTTTTGTGTGTGTGTGTGAGGAAGACTGGCTCTGAGCTAACATCCATTGCCAATCCTCCTCTTTTTGCTGAGGAAGATTGGCCCTGGGCTGACATCCGTGCCCATCTTCCTCTAATTTGTATGTGTGATGCTGCCATAACATGGCTTAATGAGCAGTGCGTATGTCCACGCCTGGGATCTGATCCTGCGAACCCCGAGCTGCTGAAGCAGAGTGCGTGAACTCAACCACTGCGCCACCGGGCCAGTCCCAATTTTTACATTTTTAACAAGAAGCCGATCATCTTCAATTTTTTGGTTGCTGGTATTGAATTTGTGTATGTGTGGATGTGACAGTTTTTTTGTTTTGCAGGGTTTTTTTAACTATTTTTGTTCATGATGTTAGGTATTGAGGAAGGAAACATCATGATGTGACACTGATAATGACTAAAGTGAATAATTATCATAGCACTCAGGATTTCTAGCAATGTCTGCCTGAGAGGTAATCAAATATTTCTCTCTCAGTGTATTATCAGGTATTATAGCTAATGCAAATACTTTCAAAAGAAATTAGCTCATCCTTCTTTAATGTTCTTCTCCTAAACTCTAAATTAGTTTTCATTTTGCTCTTTGTTATAGATATGAGGCTGATGAAACTAGATCCAAAAGGAGCTAAATCCTATTCAGATAAAGCAATTTCTGTAATACCAGAGTACTCAGGAACTCTGGTAAAACAAGGAATTGCATATTAAAAAAAGGAAAAAAATCAGGAAAAAACAACAAAAGATTGATTCAAGAGGTCAGAGTCTCCTAGATCTTTGATTTATAAACTTTGACAAGCTTCTAATCCTCTTTTGAGTTTTCATTCCCTCGTGTCTGGAGAGGTCTATAGGATATGTTTGTCTTTCTCACAGGGATGTTTGAGCATTAAATGAAAGTGGTGTATCTGATACCCTTGTGCCCTTTTTTATATCCTGAATCTCTCACCTATAATCCCAGGCACAACTATGGTGAATAATTTCACACAGGCTTCAACCCTCTTTGCACAGATATCTCTCATGAAGCATATACAACGCTTCTTTCACCCTCCGAGGACACAACCAGGAAAACAAAAGGAGCACACCACGCATCTTCGTTTGCACAGTTAGTGAAGTTTCAGGAAGTCAATACACGTCTGGGATGATATTCAACCACTGGGAGACAAAAGAAATGGATAAATGCTTCTCCCTGTTCATCAGATCCTGGGGTGGACAATTCCAAGAGTCATTTTAATCGTTCCTACAAAGGCCCTGAAGGATTGAGTCCCCATTGCCCACCGTAAAATCAACTAAAAAATATGCCCTGTTATGAGATTTTCATCTTTGATTGTTTCACCTTCCATGATCTCCCAAAGCTGCTTCCTGCGATCTTGAGCCAAATAAACTGTCTGCACCCAAGTTCTTGACCTCAGCTCTGCTTTGTGAGAGAGGGGGATCCAGGCTAAGACTAATGAATTTAAACTGTTGTTCAACATTGTTCAGGTGTGTTGCTCTTTGCTTGATTCAGATTGAGCCTTGGAGAAGCATCGGGAGGTTTCCCACACTTCCTTAACCCAGTGACTCCCCACCTAAGATCATTGTGAATCTCCTTACATATGTTTATAGGTGAGGCTCGGGTATACCTCACATATGGCAGGCAGGGCTCATGGCACTATGCCAACCAACAAAGAGTAAAGTATCTGTCCGGGGAGTTGTTTAAGCCTCATCTTTTCTCTTAGCTGAAAATCCACACTCAGATACTAGTGTTGTTGTTCTGCATTTCTAGTTTATGTACCAATTTGTTGTTTTCCTTTGTCAGTAGAAATGCATGTCCCCCATTCTCAGGCCAGTTTTACTGACACAGAGACATGCAAAATAAGAACCTCCAGGAAATGACTACTTCCTATAAGGAATATAGCCAATGTCAACAGAAATTTGCTTCACTTTATCAAATTGTATATGCCCAAATCCAGTTTCAGAGTCATATTGATCTTTATTTAAATCTCCAAAGTCTTTGAATTCAAAAAATGTGATAGGCAAATAATAATAATAAGTTGAACAATATATGTGGGTGCCAGATTACATAAATTTATTAGAGTAAAATTTGCATTTTCAATTGCTCTTAGATGAAAATCCAATAGCATATATACTATCAATAGTACAGATATTAGGACTTAATTTGGGGTTACCCATTAATTTCAGAGTCTGCCAAAAGTTGGTAATGCAAGAAACTGATAATTTAAGAATAAAAGAATAGTAGTAACAGGTGAGAATGAAAACAATGGCTGTACTGAGTAGAGACTTTGACCTCAATACTCAAAATGATCTGGACCCTCAACAAGTTGATTGATAGAAAATGGATCTACAGGCTGGCCTGTAACATGATGATTGGCAGCTCCTGGAGGCAAAGTAGATTGGACGGCAGAATCTGGATCCATAGCTCAGGCAAGGGAAGCCACAGACTCCATAACGCAGGGGTCTGAAGCCACGGGATCCACAGCCCAGTGAGTAGCAGCTTCTAGATCCATAGCTCAGGGAGCAGCAGCTGCTGGACCCAGAGCCCAGAGACGCAGCATAAGTTGGCCAACAGGAAATGCAGCGTATGGAGGTCCTTGGACGGTAGCAGGACCTCTGGCAGGGGCTGGGAGACCAGAGGTCAGTATGGTAGACCAGGTTGCTGGGGTAAAAAGAGCCACAGGAGGAGCCTGGGTAGTGCAGGTAGCCCCCAAGGGAGCAGGAGAAGAAGTTTCCAGAGCAGCAGCTGTAGGACATGTTGACCGGAGTTGTGAGTTCAGCTGAGTTACAGTGAAAAGATGCTAAGTTTGAATGTCACTCCTGGACTGTGATATTTATATACTCTCAGCCACGGGTGTGGCACACTACTGGGTCATGTTTCCTACACTGGACTTCCTCTTTTGCTTATGTGTAACTCAATAATCTTCTCTGTAATGTAGTTTCATTTGAGTAGTTTTCTGCATATTGTATTTACGGGTGCCATAATTTTGTTGTTACAACCGAAGCCAATGAACTACTCCTATATCAGAAATGCTATGACAGTTTTCCATTAATGCACATCCCATCCTGGCCAGGAAAGCTTTTCCTCTGGTTTATGCTACCTGCATTTGCTTCCTATGTATCCACATCTCATTTTCCTGGTGAATGCTTTTCTCCTGAGAATAAAGAATGTGATAACACCAATTTTCTTCTGGCACAGTGGATCAGAGGCTCAATATCCATCTGGATAGAAGCCTTCTTGGAATGATCCACCTTGTCACCATTCATCTCCATTCTCCAAAATTACTTGGTGGTAATTTGTTATGGCAGCAATACAAAAACGGTTCACCAATTACTGTAATATAATAATATACCAAGTGCTGTATAATACACAGTGTGTCTCCCAACCAATAAAGAGAGACCAAAAATAGATAAAACAAAGAGATTGAGAGAGATGGCTAGAAACTGAAAGACATCTTGCCATGTATTTAAAGATAAGATGACAAAAAAAGGGCTCAGTCCCAGGGAAGATCACTCTGGGCCCATCTCTGCACAGCCAAGGGGGAAACATTAGTCTGATGAGGGGAGGAAACAATTGAAAGTAGAACACAGAGAAGGCTCAGGAATTTCAGTCTTTTTTCTGTTGCACTCCTAAATTATGGTCTGTTTCATCCCAACGTCTTTATAATTAAAACTTTTCAAAATTAGTATATTTTATGAATTTTGACTTATTGTCTTATCATCCACATTTATAAATATCTGGGGCTTCTAGCATCTTAGGATGTCTCTAATTTTGCATTGCACGGGCTTTGAACGACTCTGTCACTTGCAGAGCCACATACCACTCTGCATTTTCCTGCCTAAATGTGAAGTTTCTTTTCCAGTTCTCTTTTCCTCTGCAGGGTATCTGAATGTGTCTCTTTCTCTCTTTCTCTCTCTTTTTTTCTCTCTCTCTCTTTCTTTCTCCCTGTCTCTGTCTATCTATTTCTCTCTTTCTCTGCTTTCTTTCTCACTCTCTTTTTTCCCCTCTCTCTCTGTCCCCTCCACCATTTTTCTTTCCTGCTTTTTCTGTGTTTAACTTTGATTTTCTCTTTTGTTTTCCTTTTTTGTTTTGTTACTTTTTTTTGCCTCTGCTTAACTATACTTTCAAAGTTAAAAAAAAAGTTTGATAGATTTGTAATATTCTTAGAGCATAACCACTTGCTTTCTAAGTTCATTGACAAAATATTGGATGTTAAAATACAACCAGTTAAATTGTATTCTAGATCTAAGGAAATGTGCTGTCATGGTGGAGAGCAATAATTTCTTATTTTATTTTCTAATAAAACTGTAATAAGCTTACAACAATAATGTTGAAACATATCAAATTTTCTCAATAAAATCTATTTCAGTTATTTATTTATTTATTTTTATTATTATTATTTTTTTTTTGTGAGGAGGGTCGGCCCTGAGCTAACATCTGCCAATCCTCCTCTTTTTTTTTTTTTTCTGAGGAAGACTGGCCCTGGGCTAACATCCATGCCCATTTTCCTCCAGTTTATATGGGACGTTGGCACAGAATGGCTTGACAAGTGGTGTGTTGGTGTGTGCCCGGGATCTGAGCCAGCGAACCCCAGGCCGCCGCACCCCGGGCCGCCGCAGCGGAGCGTGCACACCTAACCACTTGCGCCACCGGGCTGGCCCCTCTATTTCAGTTTTAAAAGTAACTTACTGTAGACTTTCTAGAAGGAAGAGGACTGAGAAAAGAAGTAAATGCATCCAACTCAAACAGCTACTTGCTGAGTCGTTTATTTTCTGTTCTTCTAGACCGGAATTCATTTCTCCTTGCTTTGTGCCTCAGCATGTAAGGCAAGTGTCCTATTGGTACAATACTGTGGACACTATTCCTTCCCTATATTTTCTGTTTTCAAACACAACTCTTTAAAATCTTGATGTTAGTCGAGGGTACAAGATTTCAGTTCTGTAGGATGAATAAGTTCTGGAGATCTAATGAACAGCACGGTCATTATAATTAATAATACTGTTAATACTATTTTGTATTCTTGAAATTTGCTAAATGAGGTATCTTAAGTGTTCTCACCACACACAAAAAATTGTAACCATGTGAACTGATGGATATGTTAAAGTTTGATTTTGGTAATCATTTCACAGTGTATTCCATATCAAAATATCATGTTGTACACCTTAAATATGTACAACTTTTATTTTTCATTTGTAGTTTAATAAAGCTGGAGAAAAATAAAGCAATCTTGAAGATAAAACTTATGAGTTAAATGGGAAGCATAAATTTATAGGTAAAACTGCAAAATTTAGTGAATTTGTCATCTGTTACTCCAGTCTCCTTGTTCAAGGATCCTTCTCTGACAAGAAGTGTTTTTCTCCTCCCTTTGGTTCTAAATCTCTAAACCTTCATTAAGTTAACATAAATTTAAGAGGAATTTGCAAACTCCTCAAGCTTGGACTAAATTAAACCCCCAAATTATATTGTTTGTTATATTATATTATATCATAGCCCTCCACTATTGGTTTTTCTTTTTAACTGACTTATTTATCAACAATTAAACATTGAAATATTTCACGTAAAATTTTTCACTCTGAACTGTGCGTCCACTGTCTTCTGATCTTTTGATTGCAGATTCCCATCACAAGGCTATGAACAAAACGGTTTTGATATTTGCAGTGTGTTTCCAACAGACTCTTATCCATAGCTGAAAGTTACAACTTTTAGCATCCACCTACTGCTCTCCTCCAAATTACCAGTTAACTTGTCACTAACAGGCTGGAGATCTTTCTTTTCCTAATCATCTAGGTTAGAAGCTCAATAAACAAGACCCAATACTTCTTATATTAAGATTCTCTTCAATCACTGTGTTTTACTGATTATTAGCCACAAAATATGTACTTTATTACTATCCAACATAGATTAGAAGACTTTCAAATTCTGTATTCTTAAAAATATATTAATTGGACAAAGATATCATGGCTGCTTTTCTTAAATGTGCTATATGCAATACTAAAGCACATTTCTCTCTGTAATATGTGCTTGTCTATAATATTTTTCCCTAGGGCTCTTTTTATTAAGATTTTACAAGGTGGAGAAACAATAAAGATTTCTCAGTAAACATATTAATGGGGCATCCAAGTATGCGTTTTTTATAAATTGTCCAGAAACAATAGTTGAGATTCCAATGCGACTTGTCTGTTTGGGAGGTGATCCCAGTAAATACCTGTAGGAGAGTGAGAAAATATGACAGGGAATGCAAGGAAGGCAATAGAAGGTGCATTACTAGGCCAGGTATCACTGGAGCTCGATTCTAATGGAGAATTCCCTGACACGGGCTCAGCATGCCCTGGTGAAGTGAAAATGTCCTTAGGCAGAGTTTTACAAATGTCCCGTGTTATCAGTCCTCAGATGTACAGATGTTTATCCAGGGAATATAAGCAGGGTGTTGACAGCTTCTGTTGGGGATGGGCTGTCACTTAGCAAAGCAAAGATACAACAAATATGGAAAAGCGTAAGATAAGATCTGGAAGGATAATGGAATGAGAAAAGCAGAAAGGTGTGAAGACATGCGGTGAATTTAGGCTCTACTGTATCACAGTGTAAGGCACATGTATGTGGTATGGAAATGGAAGACAGAGTTAGAAGGAAAGGCTGGATACCCACAACTGCAGTATCGTTTTCCCCCTGATGGTTAGTGATGTTGAGCATCTTTTCGTATACCTACTGGTGATTTGTATGTCTTTTTTTTTCCTCAACAAGCACAAAATCCACTTTATCATGTTGCGGCCACTCAGAGGCAGCAGCTGCTGGCAACCCCTCCTCAGGGGCATTTACAGTATTTGAATTTCCTAAATTTTGGTAGATGTCATTTACTATCATTTAAACTACAGTAACTGGCTTTTATTGATGTTTTAATAGTTTTTAACATTGTGAAATTTTGGGTTGTATATTTTTGTTTGTCCATCACCATATATTTGTCTCCCTTCACCCCTTGTGCCCACCCCCTACCCCCATTGCCCCTGGTAACCACAATAGTTTTCTCTGTCCATGTGTTGGTTTATATTCCACATATGAGTGAGATCATACAGTGTTTGTCTTTCTCTTTCCGACTTACTTCACTTAACATAATACCCTCCAGGCCCATCCATGTTGTTGCAAATGGGATGATTTTGTCTTTTTTTATGGCCGAGTAGTATTCCATTGTATATATATACCACATTTTCTTGATCCATTCATTTGTTGAGGGACACTTAGGTTGCTTCCACTTCTTGGCTATAGTGAATAATGCTGCAATGAACACAGGGGTGCATAAGCCTCTTTGGATTGTTGATTTCAGGTTTGTTGGATAGATTCCCAGTAGTGGGATAGCTGGATCATAGGGCATCTCTATTTTTAATTCTTTGAGGAATCTCCATACAATAACGGGCTTTTGAATGGTTGCCTTCACCATAGCTACTCACTTATTTGAATCAGTCTCAGGTATTTTGAAAATAAATAAATCTTCCAAAATTACATAAAATTAGCAAGTTAACATCGCTTAAAATATTGCATCATTCCTCTCAATGAGAATAGAAAAGCTGAAGAAAATTAAGGAAAAGAAAAAATCCTCTGTTTGAAAACTTCAGAGAAATACCAAAACATTCCAGAGTCGCAGAGATCTGTATGGGACAGAACTGAAGTCAAGACAAATGAGCCTGCATCTCAAGTTGCTATTCCCTTGAAATTATATGATGATTTTGAAAGCAGTGAGTAAGAGGCTGAGAGAATTTCCACAAACTCACAGGGCTAGAGAAACAAAATTTGAATTTAGGGCCTACCAAAGAGCTGGGACGATGGGAAATATCCAAGACCTTGGAAAGGCAATTCCCAGGGGTCAAATTGAATTGCTAATAGCTTCTTCTATGGACTGAAGGCCAGGTTTGAATTATCTCAATCCCTGATGGAATTTAAGTGATCTAGGACACTGGTGCCCTTATCCTAGCAGCCTGCCAGAAATGTTAAGTAAATCCTCTCCGGAAGAAGGCGAAATCATCCAGTTGTTTTTTTATTTTGTATTTTAAATTGGTCTCCACTTGTGAATCTGTCTTGGTTCTGTCTCTCGTTGTCACCATGTCTCCAAATAATTATCTAAGTTTCTCTTTGGTCCTAGCCATCAAGGATATTCGGTTTGTCTTGGCTCTTATTATTTTTCTCTGTTGGATTGGAGACACGCTGTGTAAAGATGGATGATAATTTTGGAGAAAAAGAAAACATGATGACAAGTAATGGCAGTCCTTAGCAGGTTCCTCATTAAGGCCAAAGTTGTGCCTCTGACCCATGGACAAAGAAGAAAGGTCATTTTATCTCATTTCCCACCATTGAGAAAAGTATTTGCCCATAATTGCCAGACACAAGACACATGAAGATTATGACAAGAGGAAAAGGAGGGGCTTTCCTGGCTATGATGGGATAAGCGTTAGTGTGAATCAGTCATAGCATTCCTGACAAAGGAGTAGTTCATTGGCTTTGGCTATAACACGCTGAATTACACATATGTAAATGAAGGAGCACAAATATGTAAAGGATGACCCTGTAGGTTACCACACCTATTGCTGAGAGTATACATATGCCCCTGTCCAGAAGGCAAAATTAAAACTCAGAATCTTCTCAGTGCAACTCAGCTGAACTCACATCTGCTGTCACCATGTCCTACAACTGTTGCTCTGGAAATTTCTCCTCCTGCTCCCTTGGAGGCTACCTGCGCTACCCAGGCTTCTCCTGTGGCTATTCCTACCCCAGCAACCTGGTCTACCGCACTGACTTCCACTCTCCCAGCACCTGCCAGCTGGGGTCGTCTCTCTACAGTGGCTGTCAGAAGACCTGCTGGGAGCCCACCAGATACCAGGCACCCTGTGTGGTGTCCAGCCCCTGCCAGAGGTCCTGCTACCGCCCGAGGACCTACACACTCTGCAGTCCCTGCCGGTCAACTTATGCTGTGTATCTGGGCTCTGGATCCAGAAGCTGCTATTCACTGGGTTGTGGATCGCGTGGCTTCAGACCCCTGGCTTATGGAGTCTGTGGCTTCCCTTCCCTGGGCTATGGATCCAGATTCTGCTGCCCAACCTACTTTCCTTCCAGGAGTCTCCATTCATCTGGTTACTGGCCCCTTTGTAGATCTGGCTTCTACTGATTAATCTGAAGAAGAGCCAAACTTGTTTGAGAAATGCAGATTCTGTTCTCAAATTATCTATTATCTTAATTTCCTCCCTTGAAAAGTGTTCTAATATTCCCTGACCACCAGCAATTCTTTACCTCTCCAGCCCTTAAACACTAGCCGATAGATTAACTCCGTCAAACTAGGAAGTTAACTATAAATTGCATTGTTGATAGAATTTATGGTTTTGCATTTCTCCCAAATATAGATGGAAAGTCAAATAATTTTATCTTAATAAACTCTTCATTCTGCTATCCAAATATGCTGTCAATGTTGTTATTTATTAGTCACGTGTCAACTAGGATTTGTTTTGTCACTGCTTCTGTTAATGGGCTTTGGAAAGCTCAGATTTTGGGGGCTGTGCACTAATTTTGGTTGGGCTTAGATATTTCCCCCTCATTAAACAGGAGTTCTCCAGACGCCCACAGTTTCTAGGTATCGCCTTTCTCTTGATGAAAATCTCAAGAGGTTTGACTATCTTGTTCACACGATGGTTTTGGACCATGCATGTCTAAAGACATTTATGTATTAGTGAAGTTTGAAGAGTGTAGGAACAAAATTTAGATGTATATGATGAGGCCTGTGCATGAAGGATATTAAAATGGAAGACTAGAGTGTGGGTGTAAATTTTTAGAAAAAGACGGGCTTTAGACAATCATGGTGCAGGAAACATCTCATATTTTTTTAATTGGCTAAATCCCTGTACCCCAATTACTATTTTCAATCTGCTCAAATTATCTCCATTAGTATAAGAAGGCAAGCAACAAACTTAGATGGGAAGGAACTAGGCTCAGCAGGTGTGAAGCTGGACCTGGGTTCCTTGCCAACATATAAACTGAATCTAACTGCTAAACAAGAAATCTTTAGTATCATCAAAAATGATTGTTTCAGTTGTATGTTGAAATAAAATTGGATATCCTTTATTTATACCATTCTTCTCTCTTACACCCAGGTATTGTAAAAAGTAAGGTACATACTAATAGATAGTATGACAATAATTGGAGACATAATCTTTATATAGAACAAGTGATGTTTGAATGTTTTTCCTATTCTTTATTTTATAAGATCCCCAAACATCCCTAAAATTAGGAAGGGGAATGAAGAATATTAGAGCCTTGGCAAAACCCCAGGCTTATAAGTGTATCTCAGTCTCCTCATCATGCTCTCTTTACCTCCTCCTTTACTACCAACATAATAAAATATGAAATATAAAAGGAGCTGTAGAGTTCATCAGATTCAATGCACTCATGCTGCAGAGGTGGAAATTGAAACATGCAAGAGTTCACTAGAATTTTACAAGATTGCACAGCAAGTTATTGTAGAGATATGGGTAGCACTATCTTATTCCAGCCAACTGTACCATTCTCTCTTACACCCACTCTTCCCTCATGTGCTCCTCCTCTTCCTCATCATCCTCTCCCTCCTCCTTCTCCTCCACCATGTTTAGGAAGTAGTCACGGTGCTTCTATAGTTAGAGAAAAAGAACAAAGGAATAATGAAAGAAAACTTGGGGGAAAAAATCCATCAGCCACTGCATTATAAAATTGAAAATCGTAAATAGTAATCTCCTCTGTAAACAGTCCTACTCGTGAATTTTAATGATCCAAGTTGGTCTCATTCTCATGAGCTCCAACCAAGACAAATAATCAAATTTCATACCCCAAAATGTAAGCAATGGCAGAGCACACATGGGGAACCGCCGTGGTTTTTTGGCCAAGCTGAGGCCTCCTCTGTTAATGTCTCCAGATTTCAGATGCGTGAGTGGAAAGTTTTCTGGCTTTCAGGAGTATATTAGTGTCTTAGTTTTCTATATGGCTATAACAAATTGTACCAAAGTTAGTGGCTTAAACAGTCCAGATTTATTATCTTTCAATTCTGTAGGTCAAAAGTCAGACACAGTCTCACTGGGCTAAAATCAAGGTGCTGGTAGGGCTGCATTCCTTTCCAGAGGCTCTAAAGGAAAATCTGTTTGCCCTTTTTTAGTTTTCTAGAGGCTACCTGCATTCCTTAGTCCATGTCCCCCTTCCTCCATCTTCGAAGCCAGTAACAGTGGGTCAAATTATTCTTACATTGCATCACTCTGACCTACTCCTCTGCCTGTCTCTTCTGTTTTTAAGGATGCTTATGATTATATTGGGCCTACCTGGTAATCTCCCTATTTTAAGGTCAATGGATTAGCAACTTGAATTCTATCTGCTACCTTAAATACCCTTTCCACATAAGGAAACATATTCACAAGTCCCAGGGTTTAGGATATGGTTATCCTTGAGGGGCGATTATTCTACCTACCAAACTAGTAAACAAGCAAACTTATAAAAACAACTCAAAGATGGATTGACTGTAAATAGTCAGCAGTATGATGAAGTGCTCACAAACAAACAGTGAGATTCAACGTTGGGAACAACAAACTTGTAATCCCACAGTTACATCTGAAGTTCATATATAATATCCCATTTCAGGTTGATAGTCAAGATAAGAAGACTGTGTAATTTTACAACAAGAAACTCATAACTCTTGAGCTGATGTCTTGCCATTACCATTCAAGAAACTGCATCCTCGTCCATTCAGGTCTCTGGCACATTCTAAATTTCCCTAAATACAGATTTTATTCTTTCTATATTTCAAGAATTAATTTTAGTCTCGTGAATTGTGGTCATCCAGATTTCACCAAGTTAATCCACTCTACACAATTAATGGGAGACCAGCTGGCACTTATCTGGCTTACGTCTAGTTGCTTCTAGTCTTCCAGCTTCCCACTGCCGCATACTTTGACAGATGAATAACACCATGGACTGTCAACCTAGGAGGTTAGGTCCCCAGCTTCTGCTGCCCACACAACTAAAGTTACAGAAGCTGCTGATCTTCTGTCTACCAACTGGTTTCCAGTTCTGATTTCCAAGAATAAATGTAACCAGTTTCCCAGGAAATTCTCTCACAAATCATTTCTAGACACTTGATTTCAACAATTTCTATTTATTAA
Source organism: Ceratotherium simum simum (assembly GCF_057802395.1). Lineage (NCBI taxonomy): Eukaryota > Metazoa > Chordata > Mammalia > Perissodactyla > Rhinocerotidae > Ceratotherium > Ceratotherium simum. The sequence goes on from NC_141926.1 coordinate 15,298,587, forward strand.
TATTTATCTCTTAGTGATTACAGAGAACAGTTTTATCCTCCCCAACTCCGTGCCCTCCTGATTTTTTTTTTAATTAGTCATGCCGCAGAACATATTGTCAAACAGTTTGTCAGTGCCATTATTTTTCACAATATTTTCATTGAGACTTTACCATGAGCCAGAATCTATGCTATGGAAATACATAGTTGAATATATTTTAAAAAATAAGATTATATTTGTGTATTACTCCATAATGAAAAATAGATTAAGAAAATATGTGATCTCTGGTCTAACTGAACTGAAAGTCTAATATGGAAAGCAAAAGCTAAACAAATAATTATTTAATTACAATAATAATGAGCAGTGAATGAGTTCTTGATGCTAAGAGTATGTTATTATACATCAAGGGAATTTCACCTTGTTAGAGGTCAAGACAGATTTCCCAGAGGAACGGCATTTGAAATAAGTCTAAAGAATAAATAGAGAATAGATAGGTGGGGCTTGGAGAAGAAGTGTTTTTAGGACCAAAGTCTTGAGATGTGCGTTATAAAACTGAAAGCCATTTTGGCTGGTTGTTGAGGGAAAAGGAAAGAATGACTTGAACTTAGGCCAGAAAGATTTTGAGGCCATTCCTTGCAGGTCCTTAGTGGTTTAATTCAGGATGGTACTTTCTTCTAAAAGCAAAAAGAGTCATTGAATGGTTTTAAGCAGAGGTATAAGATTGTCTGATTTGTTAGTTTTTTAAATCTTTTTTATTCAATTAGTATGTTCATACAACAAAATGAACAGATTTTAAAGACGGAGACTGATGCTTTAGACAAGTATATATGCCTACGTTACAACTACCCGATCAAGATATAGAACATTTCCCCATCCTAGAAAGTATCTCCTTTTTAATCAGTCCCTGCCCCCTAGATCCAACTACTGTAAGGATTTATTTCACCATAGAATAATTTTGCCTGTTCTAGAACTTCATAAAAATTAGATCATACAGTATGTTCTCAGGTGTATCAGCTTTTTTCACTCAAAATAATGTTTTTGAGATTCCCCATGTTACTTAGGTTTTATTTATCCTATTTGTGTGCAGTGTACCCTTGTGAAAATATATCACAACGTGTTTATTCCTTTAGGTGTTGACAGACATTGAATTGTTTCAAGATTTAAAAAAAAATTTTAAGTCAATAAAGCTTCAATGAACATTGATTGTTCCAGTCTTCTTGTGGACATATGGTTTTAGTTTTTCTTGGAGAAAAAACTCTAACTGGAATTTTTGGGGCATAAGTGAGCATCTATTTAACTTCATTAGAAATTGCCAGTTTTCCAAAGTTAGTTTTATCATTTACTCTCCGACCAGCAATGCCTCAGAGTTCTAGGAGCTCTAAATCCTCATCAACGTTGGACGTTGCCATCTTTCTTTTAGCCATTTGGTGGATATAAGTGGTATGCCATTGATTTTAAGCTGCATTTACTTGGTGAATAATGATTTTGAGCAATTTTTCTTGTGCTTATTGGCCACACCTGTGTCTTCTTTTGTGTAGTATTTATTCATGTTTTTCCACAGTTTTAGAATAGGTTTGTTTTTTTCTTTAATATGTTGGAATTCTTTCCCTACTCCGAAAATAAGTCCATGGTTATATTTACTTATTGCTAATAATTTTCTGTTTGTGACTTGTCTCCTCATCTTCTAATGGTGACTTTTGATAAGCAAAAACTTCCACTTTGAGGAAATCAAATTTATCAATTATTTTTCTTTCATAGTGTTTTAGTGTGTTGTCTGAGAACTTTTGCCTACCATCAGGTTGGAAAGATATTTTCTTAATTTTTTTTCCTAAAAACTTTAAAATTTCAGGTTTTTTTTGTAAGGAAGAGCAGCCCTGAGCTAACATCTGATGCCAATTTTCCTCTTTTTGCTGAGGAAGATTGGCCCTGGGCTAACATCCGTCTCCATCTTCCTCTATTTTACATGGGATGTTGCCACAGCATGGCTTGACAAGCGGTGCTGCGGTGCACACCTGGGGTCCCAGCCGGTGAACCCCAGGCCGCCAAAGCAGAGTGTGCGCACTTAATCACTACACCACTGGCCGGGCCCCTAAAATTTCAGCTTTTAAATGTAGGTCTATGATACACATCAACACATTTCCTTTCCTATTTTTTTTTAGTTCTTTACATGTATCCAGTGATTCAAATACTATTTGTTGAAAAGACATTTTTTCCCATTTGAATTGATTTGACATCTTTGTAAAAAAGACAAAAAATGACAGCACACATATGAGTCTATTCCAGAACTCTATTCTGTTCCATTGATTAATCATTTATGCTTATCCCAGTACCATAATACCCTAATATATCTTTATATTAAGTCCTAAAATAAGATAGTGAATGTCTTCCAATTTTATTTCTCTGTTTCAAGATTATTTTGCCTATTCTTGTTCCCTTGCATTATATAAATTTTAGAATGAGTTTTCCAATTTCTATAGAAATGCCCACTGGTATTTTTGTTCAGAAAGTGTTGAATCTGTAAATTATAGATAATGAATATCTTTCAATCCATGATATGTCTTTCAATCTATTTGGGTCTTATTTGATTTCTTTATGCAATATTTTATAGTATTAAATATGAGAATGTTGAATCATAAATGTATGCCTTGGATTATACCTTTTGTGTTATTAGAACATATTTTAGACTTAATTTTTTATATATTTTTGGTTTACATATAGAAATAAAATAGATTTATAGTAGTAATTTTGTAGATCTCTTAGGATATTTTTTATGTAAACAATCATTCTCTCTGTGAATAAAGAAAGGTTGCTCATTCCTTTGCTCTTATTTATACCTTTTATTTGTTTTTCTTGCCTTATTGCTGATGCTAAGACTTCTAGTACAATGACCACTAGAAATGTTACTGTGGTTGATTTTGCGTGTGCACACGTGAGTATGTAGTGTGCTACTGCCTCTGCTCACAACAATTAATAAATATGTATCTTTTTAGTTTTACGAACCTGTTGTTTATAGTATCAAATTATATCTGACCAGAGAAATGGGTGAAATTTGATTGATATTATTAATCTAGTTCATTTAGAAGGCATTTGCAACAAAATTCCTTCTCTTTCATCCCCAGTGAGCCTGGGAACTCCATTTTCAAACTCTCTTCAGCTCAGGCAATGGGATCTTTACACATAGCACTTTGCTAATGGAATTCTTTCTAATTCAAGATTGCCATACTCACTATACCATCCCATTCCTATCACCTCACTCTAAATTTTCCTGTAATTCAGCCTAGTCTCAATTTCAGAAGAGTCAAAGAAAACTTTCACTTGGTGATGGAATCATTAAAAGGAAAATAGTATTTAAAAACAAATCTGAAAGTTGGGATTATCTTAAGTATCAAAAACATAAGAATTATGAAAACAGATAAGGGGAAGTATAGGAAGATAAGTCAAGTGACCAAAGCAGAGAAGAAAAATATACACTTTGTGTTCAGGGAAGAATTGATGTTCAGTTGGTTTATAGTAAAAGGAGAGTTTATGTAAAAATGGGAGACAGAGATAGTAATATAGGATGAGTACATGTGGATATTCTGACTATTGGACCTCGTTACTTATAGATTTTATCATTCTCACTCAGATTAGTGCAATCATATTCTATTTGGATATCCTTGCTCCAATTTCCACCCTAAACAAGCTATTTTTACTCATTCTCTAGATTCAGCTTATAAAATACTTTCTCTGGGAAGCTTTGTTGACTTCTAAGATAGTTAAGATCTCATTCTTAAGTGTACTTACATGTTGAGGAATTGCTAATTCACAGCTTTAATCACTGTTGTACAACTAAACAGTTATTTGGTTAACCTTGATAGATGGTAAGTTCAGAGAAAAAGGAACCACGCTTTTAAAAAATTGTTCTTAAATTTTCTCCTTATAGAATAGCACATGAATGAATGCATTCTCCTTGAAAAAATATAATAGAACATTTGTTCATCATGCATTCTCTCAGAGCAGAGCAGAATGGAGCAGAGCAGAATGAATGTTATTTTGAGAACTGACTGGTATCGACAAGATGTTTGACAACGCACTACTGAGGCATGACTAATAAAAAATATGGGAGTTAAGGTTGGGGGGAACAAAGCTGTTATCTGTAATCACTAATGTGACAAGAATAAATAAATAGAACTTGGTGGAATCAATTGCATAGAAATGACACATGATGAGTTTCCTGGGAAACTGAATATATTAATCCCCAGAAGTCAGAACTTCATGCTGGCTGGTGAAAAGATGACTGGCAATTCCTGGAAATAGAGTTGCTTGGGCAGCAGGAGCTTGGGACTTGAATCCCTGAAGTGAAAATTCACAGAGCCAGTGGGTGTTAACAGATGGGCAAGGAATGCAGCAGGAGGAAGCTGAAAGTCTGGTATGGACAGAACCTATGAGAGAGCTAATGGGAATCTGGTAGAGAGTGCGTCTGCCTTTGTAGCGAACTGGAGACCTGGAATCACTGTTGTTAAGTTGCCGGCATATAGGGAGAACTTCGTCTTGATTCTGGTAAATTCAGAATGTTGCAAGAGACTTGAGGGGATGGGCTGGCTGTTTCTGAGCAGCTTTTGTGTGGAATTGGGGCAGTTTCTTGAGATACAATGGTAAAGTTTTTATACTTTGATATTTACATCCTTAAATGAGACATTATTATATTTAACTTCAGCACCAGTTGCGATTTTACAAATTTAGTCTCCAACATTGTAATTACTAGTTGTGTATGAGTACTTCATTACATTGCTGTGTAAGTACTGTTGAATCTACCTGATTTATCTTTAAAAGAAAGCTTGCTTTTGAACTTGAGTATTTAAAGGGGCCAGAGAACCACATTCATATCTGAAATATGCAGATAATTTTTAATCATCAGAGATAGCCTCGACTTAGCCAAAAAGTATTCCTCCACACGAAAGTAATTTTGTCTACATTCTGGATCTCTGAGATGGCTGTGGCCCCCAAGTGGGAATTTGCAAGTATGGATAACTTAGATTATTATATTTTCAAAAATCATGTTAGTTATAAACAAAATAAGATTGAGTTCACAAGGGAGCACCCGACATTGCCTTTTCAATATCTGTCAGAAAGCCAAATGGAATTTTCTATATTTTCTCTCATTATTTCAATCCCTTTAGATTTCCTAGTAACACTTTAGAAACCATGATTATTTCCCGAGCAATCTGGTGGTTACGAAGGTGGTGGTGATAATGGGGAGGAGGAGAAGAAAGAAGAGGCACAACTAGAGGGGAAAGAAGATGAGATCACATGTCACTGTTGAAACTGTATTAAAATGAAACTTAGGAACCAGAGGTTCTATTCTTAGCCTTACCGTTAACTTGCTACATGAACTAGAAACTAACTCTCCTATGTCTCAAGTTCCACATCTATACAATTAGTAAGTTTAATGGGGTGATTTATACAGTCAGTTATGCCTCTCATATTTAATACATTTAGGAAGAGAGTGGGACATTTTCACTTTCTTAAAGAAATGGCACCTTTGGCAAGTATGTGATTCTCTTTGAGCCTCTATTTTTCTCACATGCTAAAAGGACCTTAGACTATAATGGATGAATCCCTCACAGGTGTGCTTGGGGGTATAATGAAATAATACATAGGAAATTTCTTTAAAGATTGCTTGGGTCTACACAAAGATATCATTTTGTTGTGTTTGGCTCATTTACAACAAGCCATATTTTTAGCAACTCATTATTTTCTGAAATACTAAGGTATAAAAGCTTAGACAGTAACCATAAAAAAAAAAAAAGAGTGTCCAATTTCATGGTGAGATAGAACTGAAACAGATATACGGCTTGCTCTAGAAGCTCATTTTCAGTTACACTGAGTTTGAGCCTTGGGAAAGCACCAAGATGAAACTCACACCTTCTCAACCTACACCCTTACCACCTAGGTTCAGTGATAACCTCCCTACACACCACACACTTGGAGAAATGAATCAGACTAGACACTGGTTGTTGGACTGCAAAACTCAGACACATTTGCCAACCCGAATGGAGAGAATTCAATTCTAGGTGCTGAAAGCTCATAGACATTCTTTTCTCAATTTTACAAACTTATACTAGTCCTCTATTTGCTTGTGTTTTATCATATGGACCAAACCATATAAACTAAATTATTCCTTGCTTTCTATATTTCTGGTGTATGTGTCAACTCAATTTCCTCCTTCTTCCAGGACAGGCACGTGATCAGTTGTTCATTGAGTAAATTCACCTCTCCTCTGCTCCTGAGATATATAGTTAGAAAAAGTTGCGCCTTCCAACTATCACCTTCCAGGAAATTACCACTTTAATAGAGTTAAAACTCTAAAGATATTAGTTAAGACCTTCCATACACTTAGGCCTTCAAAGCCTATTCATAGGGAAATATTGATCTTTTATTTTAATCCCATAAATACACAACAAAACAAAATTAGAAAATAAACAGATGACAAATCATCACGTTATTTTTGTATTAAGGAGTTTATTACATTTAAATCATATGAATTTTATTTTGAGGAGAAAATCTATTGAAATAAATTCTATCACAAATGATGACATTAGACTTTAACTTTGGGTTATTATTCAGTTTAGCAATACATTTTTAAAAAGTAAAAAACCAGTAGAGATAAGAAAGAAACGAATTACAAATTTTTAACTTAAAAAAATCTCACACGATTGTAAATTAATCAATATCGTTCATAATAATCCAAACAAAGAAAAAAACACACACTGGAAATTGGGAAATATTTTGAAATGCATGATAATGATGATGCAACTCAGTAAAATTTGAGAGAGACAGCTGCTTAGAAGGAAAATTTTAGATTTTAATGTATATATATGAAAATACAAGAAAGCCTAAAATCAAATTTTTAGTACTCTACATGAGAAATCTAGAAAAAAGAATAGCAATTGAAACCAAAAGAAATTTTAAGGTAGGAAATTATAAAGATAAGAACAGAAATCAATGAAATAGAAACCCAACATAAGGCAGAGAAAACCAATAAGGTCACAATTTGGATTTTGTGAAAATCAATAAAATCAATTATTTCAATTTTTAAAAGAAACATCATGTAGGAAAAGAAGTGATCAATAGCTGTACAAAATATACATAATTATTTGGAAAAAAATTCTTTTTTTATATTCCAAAGCAGAATTAATTTTTCCTTCATTTCCTCCAGCAAGTAAGGTAAGTGTCTTAGCTTTCCTCATTCTTCCTGTTTTCCAAACGCTTCTTCAAAATAGCTTTCACAGTAAACTTAAGAGTAACCACACAAGGAGAAGGGAGCAAAAGTGGAAAGTTAATATATTTGTTTTCAAACAGTACAGAGTCCTAGTCAGATCTTTTGCACCAACCATAGAGGCTTAGAAACTCATTCTTTTCCAGTTTGTTTTCATCTCTAATTCTACATTTGTATTACAGTGAGTGATGAGGGTATCGGTTGAAGGAGACTTTCCATGTACGCAGATCCCGGTAATCCAGCCCCAACCATGTGTTGGTTGGGTCTGTGCAGTGTGGGCCTTCGATGGTAACGTTTTAAAAAAAGAAAAAAAAAATTGAATTGTGTGTTAACATTATACACGTGGGCAACTCTCAAAATATATGTGTTCTTTACTGTGGAAATATTGACTTGCAGTTTTTTTGTTTGTGGGTCTGGATTCCTGAGATACTGTTCCACTTGTTTTTGATCTGAGGAGTGTTATCCGTAGATTATAGTACCAACTTTTTCAACTGTACCCACTTCTTCCAGAAATTGTTAATCAAATCAGCCAGGGTCAAATGAATTATTTTATAGATAATGTTTGAGGATACAAATTTTCTGAAAAGGTTTTTATTTTTCTTTCATTTTTGAAGGCTATTTTGAACTCATATAAAATTCTAGGTTAAATTTTTTTCTTTTCAGTCTTTTAAAGATATCATGCCATTTTCTTCTAAGGAAATTAGCTATGTTTCTTATTACTATTTCCCCATATGTAATATTTCTTTTTTCTTCTGGCTACTTTTAAGATTTTCTTCTTATCTTTGTTTTTCATCAATTAAATATGATGTGCCTAAATCTGGGTTTCTTTTTATTTATTCTGATTCAAATATCTTAAGATTCTTGGATTTGTGAGTTGGATATATATATATATTTTTTTTTTTTTGCTATTGTTGGCTTATTTTTTGTCAAATGTACAAAATTTTTGACTATAGTTTTTCTATTTTTTTTCTGCCTAATTTTTTTCCCTGGGACTTTTGTTACATAGTTTTTAGATTGCTTGATGTTTTTCAACAAGTTTCCAAATCCTTACTCTGTCTTTTCTGTCAATCTTTATTTCTCTGTGTAGCTTAGATTGGATAATATTTTTATAAAAAATCCACCTTCAAATTCACTTATCCTTACTTCTGTTTTGTCAAATATTCTTTTAATCATATTTTTACTTTAAATCTTTGACTTTCTGTTTGAAGATACCCACTAGTTTTTTTATTATTTTTATTTCCACATCTCTTAAAATTCCCCATATGATTATCAATTATATCCATCTTTTTCTTAAATTATTCACATATTCATCATAGTCATTTTAAAGTCCATGCCAACTAATTCTAATATTTGTATTAAATGTGAATTTTTTTCTATTGATTGTTCTTCTTTTGCTTGGGCTAATATTTATATGCTCTTTGAAATTTTTTGTTTTATTGCATTACAGATATGGTGTATAAAAGAACCATGGATTATGGAGTAGAAATATTTATATTTATATACACATATGATTGTATTTGTATACACGCATGATTATATGATTGATACACACGTACACACGAAAATATATGTATGCAAATATTTTGATTTATTGTTTTCCATAGAATGTAAATCCTTTCTTTTGCATGTTAAAAAGGTACAAGGCTGGGGCTGGCCCAGTGGCATAGCGGTTAAATGTACGCGCTGTGCTGCAGGCGGCCCAGTGCAGATCCCGGGCGCACAGTGATGCACTGCTTGTCAAGCCATGCTGTGGTGGCGTCCCATATAAAGTGGAGGAAGATGGGCATGGATGTTAACCCAGGGCCAATCTTCCTCACCAAAAAAAAGAGGAGGATTGGCTACAGATGTTAGCTCAGGACTAATCTTCCTCACACACACACATACGAAAGGTACAGGGCTTATCTGTAAAATCCTCAAAGAATTGAGTTAAGCAGGCACTGACTCCAACTTTAATCAGCTTGACTGCACCTCCAGTTTGGCTATACTCCGACCAGATATGCTATCATTTTCTGATCTGAGCTCATTATTATATTCTATATGTCAGCTGGGAGGGAGATTGGTCCGTAGTTTCAGACATTTTTAGTTTGCCTTTGGATTCATTTGAGTTTTGTTCCTTTTAGTATTGTATTTTATAGTTTTAACATTTTCATGTTCATTTTTATATATTCTAGTACTCTATTAAAATTCTTAAACTTGTCTTTAATTTCTTAAGAATAATTACCACAATTATTTTTCTGTACATTTCTAATATAGCCATTATCTGGATCTGCTGTAGGTTTGTTAGTACTCTGTGTTGTCTCTTGGTTTGGTCTTTTCTTGCCTTTTTGTAACACTGGTAATTTTTAATCAATCACTATAGAAAATTTGAGGCTCTGAAAGTGTCTATTTGCAGAAGAATTTACTTTGGATGTAGCAACCTGGGGTAAGACTACAAGTACTCTCACATCATCAAGATTGATGCAATTCAAAGTTTGGTTTCAGTTCCTATGAAACATAATCTATGTATACTTACCTTTAAAATTCTAGAAGAATCTTTAAAAGCCTAGAATGTTTCAAAAACCTAGTCTTCAAAAGCCTAGAATATTTTCCTGTATTCCCAGCTTCATAGAAGTCCCTGGAATCTGATTCTGCTCATTCACACCATGAACCCATTAGCAATTTTAGAATAAGTAGACAACTCTAGGAAGAAAGCAGCCTAATTATGAATACTTCTTTTGACTTCAAACTTCTCCTAATTTTGATCTGGCAGTTCTTAACCTGATAGTGCTCCAGTGTTCATACACAGATTATTTTATCCAGTTTTACTAGGGTTCTTATTGATAGGGATGATTTGAACTACCCAGTCTGCTACTGCCAGAAGTCACATTTGGTAAATAATTTCACATTAAATTTCTCTATATAAGGGTGGCTGGTAAAAGTGTTTATTTTGTGATATGTGCAAAATTATTTAGAATACGCAAGAAAGCTGTGGTGAAGATTATCACTAGAAATCTGTCCAGTAAAGTTAATAGGTAGATATGAAACCCACGACTATGGTCATTCAAAACTCAGACTTTAAAATGATGGAGTAATATGCAACCATTACAAATGCCTAGCCCCATTTACCAAACATACTCTCCATTCATTGTAAATTAACCATCCAAACATTGGCTAAACATACCAGATAACTTTATGCTCCTGCTTTGTTCATTCTACTTTATCTTCCCCATCATTTTATCTTCCAAAACTTCCTCTATTCCATTCTATACTACATTCTATACTACTCCTGTTTCTTTCACAAAATTGTGAATATTGATTTCTCTGTAGGACTGGAATCTTTGGCCAGACCTTGACTCAGTGATTTTCCATTGTCTCATGTTTAAAAGAAATGTACAGAAGCTGACCCTGTGGTGTAGTGGTTAAGTTTGGTGCATTCCACTTTGGCGGCCTAGGTTTGCCAGTTCAGTTCCTGGGCACGGACCTACACCACTTGTCAGCCACACTGTGGTGACGACCCACATGTAAAAAGTAGAGGAAGATTGGCACAGATGTTAGCTCAGGGCTAATCTTCCTTGGCAAAAAAAAAAAAAAATGTACATAATGTAGCACATATAATTTATTTTCCTCTGATTGCTGTTTAAAATTCTAAAGAAATAATGACTTGAAAATCTCTTTGAATATTTATTTAGCTCAACATAAAGATAATGTCTTTTTATTACGAAATTTGTCTCCCTATCAAACTGTGTCTGACATAGCAATGCATGGTTTTCTGGACTATGTGGCCTATAAAATAGTAGCATGTAACTATAAAAAATAAAAATAGAAGATCTCCATTTTTTTGCTAATATAAAGGCTTGCAATTCTCAGCCATATGTAGTTTGAGCCATTGGAAAGCAGAAAGGTAAAAACCCAAACATCTTGAACCAAAAGTCTTTACACCAAGAGTAATTGGCTTCCACTCTACATGCGGTAAAGAAATGAATTCCATGGGACAGTATCCACTGGGATTCAGGGATTTGGTCACTTTTACCCACTAACATCAGACGAACTTAAGGAAAGTTATTCAAACATTATATTTAGTATTTTTGGCAAATGCACAGGCACAAGTTATATTTATATTTAATTTTTGTTTCACGTACAAACCTAGCAGTGTAACTAAATTTTATTCTTTCTCTCTGCATTCCGTATGTATCCACCATCTTTCATGCTTTTCTCCTGTGAAGAGAGATACAAGGACTCACATAATTTAAAGGATTAGGCTTTCATAGCTCTTGATTTTTATTTATACAAAGTTTATATAAAAAGGCAAAAAAAAAAGATCTAAAGACCAAAAATTTTACTTCAAATCCCCCAACCTCTAGGATTCCAAAGCTTGCTTTATGAAGCAAATTAATCTTTTACATATATAAACGCAATAAATAGTAAAAGAAATTCCTGTTCAATACATAAGTGACAAATAATAATAACAACAACAACATATATGGACGCCAAAATGAATGTGTTTATTTAATTAAGATAATTAGATTTTCTTAATTTTTGAAGGATATCTAATAATTGGATAGATTCCATCACCAATGCAGCTATATGATTTAAAATTTAGCTTTGTTACCTAGTTTTACATTCTGCAAGAACTAATTTGTAAGTTAGGCTGGGTGACCAAAGAGTGGGTGAGCAATTAGTCTTTGGAGACCATGAAGAGAGTTGTTGCTTGTGAGAATAAAATAGTTGACATTCCGCAAAAAGATCTGGACACTCAACAAGTTAATCTCTAGAAGCCTGATCCACAGATTGGCCGGTAGCAAAATGGCTGGAGATTCTGAAAACCAAAATAGATTGGACGGCAGAATCTGGATCCAGAGCTCAAGGTAGGGAAGCCACAGACTCCATAACGCAGTGATCTGAAGCCACTGGATCCATAGCCCAGTGAACAGGAACTTCTAGAGCCATAGCCTAGACAGCCGAGAGACCCAGTATAAGCTGACTGGCAAGGTCTCCAGAGTGTGTAGGTCCTTGGGCGGTAGCAGGATGTCTGGCAGGGGCTGGACACCACACAGGACGTCTGGTATCTGGTGGGCTCCCAGTAGGTCTTCCGACAGCCACCATAGAGAGAGGAACCCAGCTGGCAGGTGCTAGGAGAGTAGAGAGCAGTGCTGTAGACCAGGTTGCTGGGGTAGGAAGAGCCACAGGAGGAGCGTGGGTAGCGCAGATAGCCCCCAAGGGAGCAAGAGGAGAAATTTCCAGAGCAGCAGTTGTAGGACATGTTGACAGAAAATGTGAGTTCAGCTGAGTTACACGGAGAAGATTCTGAAGTTGATTTCTACCTCCAGGTCTGTGGCATTTATATACTCGCAGCAGTAGGTGTTGAAAGCTACAAGGGCATCATTCCTACATTTGTACTCCCTCATTTGCATAGCATTAACTCAATCACCATTTCTGTAATTGCAGGTGCATAGTTTCCTACATATTGTATTTATGGGTGCTATAATATTTTTTGTTATAACAGGAAGCCAATAAACTACTCTTATGTCAGAAATTCTATGACCGTTTTGCGTTAATGACCATCTCATCATCGTCAGGAATGTCCTTCTTTTTCTTCCTGGTATATGCTGCATGTGTATCTGATTCTAGACTTGCCTGGGTATACACTCTTTCTAGGGGTGGAGATTGAAATGACATCATCTTTCTTTTTTTTCTTCTGTTTGACCAGAGGCATAGCTTTGACCTTGACAAAAAGCCTTCTAAAGATTGAACCTACTTATGATCATTCATCCTTATTCTCCGAAATTATTTTCCAAGTACTAAATATTAATGCAGAGTGTCTCATATCCAATGGAGAAAGCCCAACGAAGTTACAAATTGAATGCAGGAAGGCTAAGAACAGAGGACAAGTATTTGGAAGGAAGATACAAGAACAATAAATTGGAACAGAGTTAGAAATGAAGACCAATCTGAGCCCATGAGAAGAGAATCAAAGAGCATGACTCTATTGAGATGAGTGGAAGAAATAAATGATGGAAGGCAGAGTGAGACATTCAGATTTCTCCTCTACTTTATTTTAAACTTATGATTCATTGAATTTAAATGCTATTAAAATCAAAACAGTTCCAAATGGATAAAATTTATAAATGTTAAATGGATTTTGCCTTTTTGCCATCCATATTTACAATACATCCACTACATCTCTAGAATAGTCCCAGTCAGGCATTGCAGCCCCGTCAAGTCCAATGTAAGAAGGTTGTTTCTTTAAGGTTATTTCTCCAGTGCAGGATACCTGAATATCTACTTCTAATGAGCTCTTTAAAGTAAACACTAGAGGACTTTCTTCAGGTACAAAGAAAATATTCTCAGAGAGAAGCATGGACATGCCAGAAGAAATGAAAAGTAAATATGTGGGTAAACATAAATTACATTTGGATGCAAATTTTACAAAACAATAATTAAAATAATTTTTGGTTTAAAAATATATAGAGAATTAAAATGCATAAGAATAACTATGCCTAAAAAGAGAGCAATTGGATTTAAAGTGTTCTAAGGTTTTAGCATTACTAGGGAAATTGTAAAATAATAATTTAAATTAAACAGAGATAAATCAAGAATGTACATTGAAATTTCTAAAATCAGTAAAACAATGAAAATATTACATTAAAAAGGGAGAAAAAGAGAAAATTAAAGTTTTTACGAATCCTAAAAAAAAAAACAAAAAGGGAAAGGAAAGTTATTTAAAATATAGATCAAATAATAATCAAATTGTAAGTTAGTAGATATAAACATATATACACATGTACACACGTACATATATGTATGTGTATATGTATACATATACACGAAACATAAAAGCACTAAAGAGTCCAATACAAAGACTTAGAATGTCAGAATGAGTTAAAAAAAGTAGAATCACAATATCCTGCTTTGAAAAATAAACAATCAAAATAAAACAACATAGAAATATTGAAATAAATGAGATATATCATCTAAAACAACTCAGAAAGAAGCTAGCTTTATTAATATCAGTCATAGAAGATTTACTAGTGATAAAGATGTTCATAATTTTTAGAATGATGTGAGTCTTCCATAAATGTCACACTCACAATGCTTAAAAATGTAAAAGAAGAAGCTAAATATTAGTTATGATATAGAACACTTCACCAACATATTTAAGAAAATTGATCAAATCCACGTATTGGACACATTGCACTCAATGAGTTCAGCAAACATAATCATTTGAAGTACACATGGAATTTAACTGAAAATACTCTACATCATAAAGCCAGCCTAAACAAATTCATGTGATCATAATAATTCATAGCATATTCTTTAACCATAGAGGATATGTTATAAGCCAGCGAAAAATGATAACTAGAAAATCTCCAAACGTTGTCAATTTGGAAATACACACGTAAATAACCTGTCTTAGTCTGTTCGAGCTTCTAAAACAGAATATCATAGAATGGGTGGCTATAAACAACAAACATTTATTTCTTACAGTTCTGGAGGCTAGGAAGTCCAAGATCAAGATGCCAGTACGTTAAGTGTCTAATGAGACTCGCTTCCTCCATGGCCATCTTTTCACTGTAACCTCATAAGTTTAGAAGGAACAAGAGAGTTCTCTGCGGTCTTTTCTCCTAGAGGCACTGATCTCATTCATGAGAGTTCCTCCCTTAAGATCTAACCACCTTCCAAAGGCCCCACCTCCTAAGACCGTCACACTGGGGATAAGGAGTCAACTCATGAATTTTGGGGGCACACAAACATTCAGATCATAGCATAACCCATGATTCAGAGAAAAAAAATCTACATGGACAATAGGAAATTCTTTGATCTGAATGTTATTGAAGTTAAAACACCAAAACTTACAGATTTCAGCCAATTCAGTGATTTGAGAGAATTTTATATACTAGAAAAGAAGAAAGACTGAAGATCAAGAAGTTAGACTAAAGAACAGCAAATCAAGACAAAAGAAAGTAAAAACAACAGAACAAATTAAAGATAGAAATCAATATAAGAGCAGAAAACTTTTTGTGTAGAATATAACAAAGCCCAAAGTTGGCTCTTTAAAATATTAATAAAAGTAACGTTCAAATTAAAAAAAGAAACATGATGTAGGACTCCTACAAGAACAATCGAAGTGAGGAAATAACTCTTCCAAATGTAAATAACTCTTTTGCAAATCTTTTATTTACTGATATCCCAAATCAGAGTTTGAATCTTATTCCTTCCTGTCCGTGAAGCAGGGAAAATGGTCCCCTCGATATGATGTGATACATCTACCTTCCCCATTTTCTTTCCTTTGACAAACACTTCTTCAAGTAGCCCTGATAGAATGACTTGGAAGAGTTGCTGAATGCAGAGCAGGTCCCTTCTCAAGCAAAACCTTTAAATTAGTGTATTTTCCTCAGAAACTTTTCCTTCTGTGGAAGGATCTTTTTCTGTACTAATCCACAAGCCCAGCAGTTTCCTCCTCTTACTCCTGCTCTAGTCATTCTTTCATAGTAAATTGTAAATAACAAATATAATTTTAATGAAACTTTACCGACTCGCAGACTATGTAACAAATGCAGCCCAGGTATTATACTGGTACAATGTATATAACCATAGGTAATTTTTTTTTTCTAAAACAGAATTATTTATTCACATTTAAAAATATTGGGAGATTTTATATCAAGATGTCGGCTCCGAGCTGTGGAACTAATGGCTTCCAAACATGTATTTGTGAATTGCCTTCTCTGTTTTCTATCTAATTTTTTTTCAAATCTGTTGTGTATGGAACCAAGAGATTTCCATTACACCTTTTAGATCCTACTTCTGCCACCCACCTAATTATTTAAGGGAGTTGTCATTCAGCTTGTTACTAATCATCCAGAGGATTCACCTTTGATTAATCATCTTAACGAGGAGCCAGGCACTCAAAAGCCATGACTTGGAATATTACGATTGATGCCATCAGATGATGTCTTGTCTATTTGTTATCTACAACATATTCTATTATATTCACCCAGTGTCGACTAGGAGTCATTTATATCCTAGAAAATGGCAAATATGTCCATGGGGAGGGATACCATGACCAAGAAAGAGTAAGATTTTTAGAAACAGAGGAAGAATGCAGCTCCTATCTTAATGTCAGACTTTTTCCTATTGATAGGTAAAGACATGTTCTTCCTCACTAACTGGCAACTTTTAGGATAAAAATCTAGTATCAGTCTTCTGGTGAGACATTATCTCAACTTTTTGTTGTCTGAAATTATCTTCGATTTTGAAGCACATGTAGACTGAGCATAGTATTCTAGTATGACATCAGTGCTCTTTCAGAATTTTGAATATTTCATTCAATTATCTTTGTCAATAATTCATATTTCAGTCCTATCGTCACTTTTTTTTTTTAAAGGCAATCAGCTTTCCTCCTCAGGCTACTTAGAAATGTTTCTTTTTATCATTGGTGTTCATCAGATTTACTAATCGTGTACGTGTGTTATTCTCTGTATTTATCCAACTTTTAATTTGCAGCACTTATTGCCTTTGTTTTGTAAAATACTTAGCATTTTCTCCCTGAATATATTTTCTCCACCGTTCTCTCTTTTATCTGTTTTTAAGACTCTAAATTAAAGTACGTTAAATCTTTTCACTATGGTCCATTTTCTCTTAAACTCTCTTCTCTATTTTTCTTTTTTTTTTATTTTTTATTTTTTAATTTTTTGTTTATTGCAGTAACATTGGTTTATAACATTGTAAAAATTTCAGGTGTACATCATTGTACTTCTATTTCTGCATAGATTACATCATGTTCACCACCAAAATACTAACTACAACCCATCACCACACACATGTACCGAATTATCCCTTTTAACCTCCTCCCTCTCCCCTTCCCCTCTGGTAACCACCAATCCAATCTCTGTCCCTATGTGTTTGTTTATTGTTGTTATTATCTACTACTTAATGAAGGAAATCATACGGTATTTGACCTTCTCCCTCTGACTTCTTTCACTTTGCATTATACCCTCAATGTCCATCCATGTTGTCACAAATGGCTGGATTTCATCGTTTCTTATGGCTGAGTAGTATTCCATTGTGTATATATACCACATCTTCTTTATCCATTCGTCCCTTGATGGGCACTTAGGTTGCTTCCAAGTCTTGGCTATTGTGAATAACGCTGCAATGAACACAGGGGTGCATGTACCTTTGCAAATTGGTGTTTTCAAGTTCTTTGGATAAATACCCAGCAGTGGAATAGCTGGATCATATGGTAGTTCTATCCTTGATTTTTTGAGGAATCTCCATACTGTTTTCCATAGTGGCTGCACCAGTTTGCACTCCCACCAGCAGTGGGATGAGTGTTCCCTTCTCTCCACATCCTCTCCAACACATGTTGTTTCCTGTCTTGTTAATTATAGCCATTCTGACGGGCGTGAGGTGATATCTCATTGTAGTTTTGATTTGCATTTCCCTGATAGTTAGTGATTTTGAACATCTTTTCATGTGTCTGTTGGCCATCTGTATATCTTCTTTGGAGAAATGTCTGTTCAGGTCTTTTGCCCATTTTTTAATTGGGTTGTTAGCTTTTTTGTTATTGAGATGCATGAGTTCTTTATATATTTTGGAGATTAAGCCCTTATCAGATGTATGGTTTGCAAATATCTTCTCCCAATTGTTAGGTTGTCTTTTCGTTTTGTTGATGGTTTCCTTTGCTGTGCAGAAGCTTTTTAGTTTGATGTAGTCCCATTTGTTTATTTTTTCTATTGTTTCTCTTGCCCGGTCAGACATGGTGCTTGAAAATATGTTGCTAAGACCGATGTCAAAGAGCGTACTGCCTATGTTTTCTTCTAGAAGTTTCATAGTTAGGTCTTTCATTCAAGTCTTTAAAACATTTGAAGTTAATTTTTGTGTATGGTGTAAGGTAAGAGTCTACTTTCATTTTTTTGCATGTGGCTATCCAGCTTTCCCAGCACCATTTGTTGAAGAGACTTTCTTTTCTCCCTTGTATGTTCTTGCCTCCTTTGTCAAAGATTAGCTGTCCATAGATGTGTGGGTTTATTTCTGGGCTTTCGATTCTATTCCATTGATCTGTGTGTCTGTTTTTGTGCCAGTACATGCTGTTCTGGGTACTATAGCTTTGTAGTATATTTTGAAATCAGGGAGTGTGATACCTCCAGCTTTGGTCTTTTTTCTCAGGATTCCTTTAGCTATTCGGGGTCTTTTGTTGTTCCATATAAATTTTAGGATTCTTTGTTCTATTTCTGTGAAAAATGTTGTTGGAACTTTGATAGGGATTGCATTGAATCTATAGATGGCTTTAGGAAGTATGGACATCTTAACTATGTTAATTCTTCCAATCCAAGAGCACGGAATATCTTTCCATTTCTTCGTGTCTTCTTCAATTTCTTTCAGAAATGTTTTATAGTTTTCGGTGTACAGATCTTTCACCTCTTTGGGTAAGTTTATTCCTAGGTATTTTATTCTTTTTGTTGCAATTGTAAATGGGATGGTATTTTTAATTTCTCTTTCTGCTACTTCGTTGTTAGTGTACAGAAATGCAACTGATTTATGTATGTTGATTTTGTATCCTGCAACTTTACCATATTCGTTTATTACTTCTAAAAGTTTTCTGGTGGATTCTTTAGGGTTTTCTATATACAAAATCATGTCATTTGCAAATAGTGACAGTTTCACTTCTTCCTTTCCAATTTGGATCCCTTTTATTTCTTTCTCTTGCCTGATTGCTCTGGCTAGGACTTCCAATACTATGTTAAATAGGAGTGGTGACAGTGGGCATCCTTGTCTGGTTCCTGTTCTTAGAGGGATAGCTTTCAGTTTTTCACCACTGAGGATGATATTAGCTGTGGGTTTGTCATATACGGCCTTTATCATGTTGAGGTACTTTCCTTCTATACCCATTTTATTCAGAGTTTTTATCATAAATGGATGCTGTATCTTGTCAAATGCTTTCTCTGCATCTATTGAGATGATCATGTGATTTTTGTTCTTCATTTTATTAATGTGGTGTATTACGTTGATTGATTTGCGAATGTTAAACCATCCCTGCATACCTGGAATAAATCCCACTTGATCATGGTGTATAATCTTTTTAACGTATTGTTGTATGCGATTTGCTAGTATTTTGTTGAGGATTTTTGCATCGATGTTCATCAGTGATATTGGCCTGTAATTTTCTTTTTTTGTGTTGTCCTTGTCTGGTTTTGGTATCAGGGTAATGTCAGCTTCGTAGAATGAGTTAGGGAGCTTCCCCCTCCTCAATTTTTGGAAGAGTTTGAGAAGGATAGGTATTAAGTCTTCTTTGAATGTTTGGTAGAATTCACCAGGGAAGCCGTCTGGTCCTGGACTTTTATTTTTGGGGAGGTTTTTGATTACTGTTTCGATCTCCTTACTGGTGATTGGTCTATTCAAATTCTCTACTTCTTCTTGATCCAGTTTTGGAAGGTTGTATGATTCTAAGAATTTATCCATTTCTTCCAGATTGTCGAATTGGTTGGCATATAGCTTTTCATAGTATTCTCTTATAATCTTTTGTATTTCTGAGGTGTCTGTTGTAACCACTCCTCTTTCATTTCTGATTTTACTTATTTGTGCCTTCTCTCTTTTTCTTGGTGAGTCTAGCTAAAGGTTTGTCAATTTTGTTGATCTTTTCAAAGAACCAGCTCTTGGTTTTATTAATTTTTCTATTGTTTTTTTGGTCTCTATTTCATTTATTTCTGCTCTGATTTTTATTATTTCCCTTCTTCTACTGATTTTGGGTTTTGTTTGTTCTTCTTTTTCCAGGTCCTTTAGGTGCATTGTTAGATTGTTTATTTGAGATTTTTCTCGTTTGTTGAGATAGGCCTGTATCGCTATAAACTTCCCTCTTAGAACCGCTTTTGCTGTATCCCATAAATTCTGGCATGTCGTATTTTCATTTCCATTTGTCTCCAGGTATTTTTTGATTTCTTCTTTGATTTCTTCGTTAACTCAGTCGTTGTTCAGTAGCATTTTGTTTAATCTCCACGTATTTGTGGCTTTTCTGATTTTCTTCCTATAGTTGATTTCTAGTTTCATACTGTTGTGGTCAGAAAAGATGCTTGGTATTATTTCAATCTTCTTAAATTTATGGAGACTTGTTTTGTGGCCTAATATGTGATCAATCCTGGAGAATGTTCCATGTGCCTTTGAAAAGAATGTTTATTCTTCGGTCTTTGGATGGAATGCTCTGTATATATCTACTAGGTCCATCTGTTCTAGTGTGTCGTTTAAGGCCAATGTTTCCTTATTGATCTTCTGTTTGGATGATCTATCCATTGGTGTAAGTGGAGTGTTAAAGTCCCCTACTATTATTGTGTTACTGTCTATTTCTGTTTTTATGTCTGTTAATAATTGCTTTATATATTTAGGTGCACCTACATTGGGTGCGTAGATATTTACAAGTGTTATATCCTCTCGTTGGATTGTTCCTTGATCATTGTGTAATGCCCTTCTTTGTCTCTTTTTACAGTTTTTATTTTAAAGTCTATTTTGTCTGATATGAGTACTGCTACCCCAGCTTTCTTTTCATTGCCATTTGCGTGGAGTATCTTTTTCCATCCCTTCACTTTCAGTTTGTGAGTGTCTTTAGGTCTGAAGTGTGTCTCTTGTATGCAGCATATATATGGCTCTTGTTTTTTTATCCAGTCAGCCACCCTCTGCCTTTTAATTGGAGCATTTAGTCCATTGACGTTTAAAGTAGCTATTGATAAGTATGTACTTACTGCCATTTTTTAACTTTTTTTTTTTTCTCAGTGTTTTAGTAGTCCTTCTCTGTTCCTTACTTCTTCTATACAGAATTGATGGTCACTTTAGTTTGACCTCTGTCTGAAAGCTCTACTCTTTAACTCCCCTCCCCCCTCCTTTTATGTTTTTGATATCATATCTAACCTCTTTTTTGTGCATTTGTATCCATTACATTCTAATCATGGAAATAGATAATTTTTCCTATTTGTGGTCTTCTCTTTTCCCCTTAAATCAGTCCCTTTAACATTTGTTGTAGCACTGGTTTCTTGGTGACAAACTCCTTTAATTTTTGCTTATCTGGGAAAATTTTGATCTCTCCTTCCATTTTGAATGATAACCTTGCTGGGTAGAGTATTCTTGGCTGTAAGTTTTTTCCTTTTAGCACTTTAAATATATCGTGCCATTCTCTTCTAGCCTGTAAGGTTTCTGCTGAGAAGTCAGCTGATAGCCTTATGGGGTTTCCTTTGTATTTAACTTGACATTCTCTTGCGGCTATTAGGATTCTCTCTTTATCTTTAATTCTGGACATTTTGATTATGATGTGTCTTGGTGTGGGCCTCTTTGGGTTTATCTTGTTTGGGGCTCTCTGTGATTCCTGTACCTGGATGTCTGTTTCCTTCCTTAGGTTAAGAAAGTTTTCATCTATTATTTCTTGAAATAGATTCTCTGCCCCCTTGTCTCGCTCTTCTCCTTCCGGGACACCTATAACACGGATGTTAGTGCACTTGATGTTGTCCCAGAGGTCCCTTAGACTGTCCTCACTCTTTTTAATTCTTTTCTCTTTTACCTGTTCACCTTGGGTAATTTCTTCTAGTCTTTCTTCCAGCTCACAGATCCATTCTTCTGTATCCTCTACTCTGCTTTTGAGTCCCTCTAATGAATTTTTCATTTCCAGTATTGTATTCTTCATTTCTGATTGGTTCTTTTTTATATCTTCCATTTCTTTATTGACATTCTCACTGAGTTCATCTATTCTTCTCCCCAGATCAGTGAGCATCCTTAACACTCTTAGTTTGAACTCTCTGTCAGGTAGGTTGCTCATTTCTGTTTCACTTAGTTCCTTTTCTGGGGTTTTGTCCTGTTCCCTTACTTGCAATGTATTCCTTTGCCTCCTCATTTTGCCTCTTTCCCTGTGCTTGTGTCTATGTCTTAGGTAGGTCAGCTACGTCTCCTGCTCTTGGATAGGTGACCTTATGTAAGTGATGCCTTAGGAGGCTTCCAGTGTGCTTCCCTCAGTTCTCAATGTTCCAGGGGTGGCCCCTATGTGGGCTACGTGTGTCCTTCTATTGTGGCCTGTTAGCTCTCCCTATAGGTGCCCAGGGAGGCTGAGTTATGCTCCTGGCCAGCTGTTGTAATGCTCAGCTGCTTGTGGTTGTTGTGGGCCCTTCAGTCTCTTTATCAGGTGTGGGGAGCCCCAGCACAGTTGGCTGTAAGTTCTAATACCACATTTGTGTTGCAGTATGTCTTTTAAGTGAGTAGGCCCCCAGTGTGGCAGGTTGTTAGGCTCAGGGCCTTACAATTGCTGTAAGCCTCTAACCTATTTGGTCTCTTGTCAGCTCTCTGAGGATTGCAGCTGGGTGGGGCTGGCCTCAGGCACAGGAGCACCCAATTGTTTCAGGCTTTGGAAGGTGGGGCAAACCTCCTATGTGGGTCTTTGAGAAGCACAAGTCTTCTGCAGCTGACAAGCCCTGTTGCCCACAGGTCCACACACACAGTCAACACAGTCCTGCCCCGTGTGAGCGCCCCGACCTCCCGAAGCGGACCCAGTCTCTCCATGGTGGGAGCCCCACACTCTCCACCCACTCCTTGTACACACCCTGCCCCGCTCAAGTCGGCTCAGTTGCCAGGCTGCAGAGAATCCAGTCACCAATCTATGCAGGCCCACACGTTGCCTGAGGGCTTGCTGTTGGGTGGGGCCAGTCTCTAGGGTGGGCTGCCTGCCCTGGCTGAGTTGGATTAAATCGGTGCTCTAGCGGGTGGAGCAGACCCTGGGCTAGCAGGCCCCAGGGAGAACTCCAATGGCGTCTGTGTCAGCACGCCCACACCAGGCCACAACAATGGCCGCCGCCAATGTCCCAGTCCCTGGAGAGGTCTCATCCCTCACCAAGATGCACTCAGGGCCTATTAGGTGAGTCTCTGTCACCAAAGCACTGTGCACCTTTCTTTCTGGTGATTTTAGGATGCTTTCTGGAATGGGTGAGTTTGTGCGCGGGCCTTTTAAGAGCCAGTTTTAGTTTCTTTGTGAAGCGGGTTTTCTGGGGGTGCTCCCCAATGCTTTAGTAGCAGGCAAAGTCAGATATTATGCCGCTGGTCTCGATTGTGCTGGGCCCACAAAATGCCCACAGCGGGGGCGCTCCCCGGCTCAGGGCCCCGCGTCTCCAGGGAGGCTGCGTACCTGTGAGCTGCTCCCGGGCGGCCGTGACGCTGGCGGCTTGTGAAGGTGGCATTTTTCCTCTCCAGAAGGGAGTCTCTGCCTCTTCTACCCCAGTTAGGATTGTCTGTTGTTGCAGGAGTTCCTCTCATCCAGTTTTCAGTTCTGTCTCAGGGGTAATTTTTCCACGAGTAGTGGTAAATTGGCTGTGTCCGCGGGAGGAGGTGAGCTCAGAGTTTGCCTACGCCACCATCTTGACTCCCCTCTCTCTTCTCTATTTTTCATCTCCTTTTTTTCTCCATGCATTAGTTTAGATAAATGGTTCTCAACTAGAAATGACTTTGCTTTCTATCCCCCAGAAAATATTTGGCTATGTCTGGAGAGACAATTTTGGTTGTCATGACTGGGAAAGCCTCTGATCTGCTTTAAGTGTTAATTTTCTCCTATCAACAATCACTTGAATTTTAAAAATATGTCTTTGTCACAGATCTATTTGAGGACCTAAAGAAATAGTGAATAGGATATTCTTTGAATCTTGATTACAGCACTATTCAGCGATAAAGTCTTTTTGTAATTAGTTTTTATTCCTTAGTAACCTGCTATTTATCTTAATCTCATATGGTTTCCTTAAATACTTGGCCTGTGAAAACTGAGAATATTACCAAAAGAATAAATACATAGTATCCCCAACTTTATGCTGAGATCCAAACAAAGTAGTAAAACCTGCTGGTATAAAGAGCTTTTTGTTTTCATCTATATTTAGTTTGGGCTTTAGGAAAGCATTGATGTGGAATCACAGACGTTCTGAAGCTATACCCTTCCCACTAAGAATTATTGCCTCTATCTTTCCATACATATGGAAAAGTGAATTGTGTTGGAAACTCATCATTGGATGCATGAGTATGGTCTTTTTAACAGTAAGTATCTATCTGGTAAACTCATTAGAATTTTTTTAAGGCTCACATGTATTTTTAAATTGATCTTTCATTTAGTTTTTCTTTCACTTATTATCCTAACAACATAAACATAAATGTTATTCTTGTTCATGAAATTCCCAATGAATCTGTCAACTTCACAGTTACATTCCCTCTGTCCACATAGATAAAGTCCATGTTCTTTGAAGGAATCGATGTATGTCCTGATTCTGAGACTTTCATTCATAAAGCTCTAAAACTACAAAACATGTATGTTCAGTAACTATAGTTTGAATGAGATAAATATTCATAGTCCAAAGAAATTAGATCAAATCTAAAACTCTTTAGACTTCTAAAATTTACTCCCAGATGCATGTTGAGTTTTATTTAACCTGCTAAATCTAACTCAACACAAACTTTGGTCAATAATGTATAAACAATAACATAAAAATATTTCAATGCCAGAATGAGTTTATTAGATTATAATCATTTAACTTTTTATCCATTTAAGGCAGAAAATAAATTAGCATGAATTTCATCAGTAATGCTGATAATGCACTTATTTTGGGGTTAAGTCATTAAATTCAGAAGATTCAGGAATCAGTCTGTTAGCCTGTGCTTGATGGAAAGAGATTAGGTAAGGAACTGGTGATCAAAGACTAAGAAGATAGTTGCCACTGGGAACAATGAGCATGATGGAACTCCAAGTAGACATTGTGATGACTTTGCTTTAAATGTATTTAAATGCAACAAGTTGATTAGTAGAAGCTAGGTATATAGGTAGGTTGGTAACCACATGACTGGAGACTCCTAGAACCAAACTATATTGGGTGGCAGAAACTGGACCCATAGCTCAGGAAAGGAAGCCAAAGACTCCATGACCCAGGGAACTGAAGCCACTGGATTCACTGCCCAGTGAGTAGCAGTTCCTAGATCTATAGCCCAGAGAGAAGCCACTGCTGCACCCAAAGCCCAGAGACACAGTATAAGTTGACCACAAGGGACTGCAGAGCATGGAGACCTTTGGGTGGTAGCAGGATGTCTGGCAGGGGATGGACACCACACAGGATATCTGGCACTTGGTGGGCTTCCAGCAGGTTCCTGACAGCCACTGTAGAGAGAGGAACTCAGTTAGGAGAGCAGGGGTCAGTGCAGTAGACCAGGTTCTGGGATGGGAAGAGCCACAGGAGGAGCCTGGGTAGCACAGGCGCCCCCCAAGGGAGTGATGAGAGGAGAAATTTCCAGAGCAGCAGTTGTGGGGTATGTTGACAGGAGATGTGAATTCAGATAAGTCACAATGAGAAGATTCTGAGGTTTAAGGTCATCTTGTGGACCGGGTAATTTATATACTCTTATCAATTGGTACAACACAGTACAGGTGCCATCCTCTCACATTTGGACACCCTCTTCTGCATATGTTAATTCATTAATCTTCTCTGTAATTACAGTTGACTAGCTTCCTACCTATTGTATTTATGGGTGCTATAATTTGTTATGACAGCACAAAGCCAGTGATCATTTCTATTTCAGAAATTCTAGGACTATTTGTCAGTCATCCTCATCCTATTATGGCCAAGACTCCATGTATATCTATTTCTGCTTTGCTCTGGGATTTTTTCTGTCACTTTTCTACTGTGTCAAGTGATCAGTGGCATAGCTTTGTTTTTTATAAGGCTATTTCTAATGATTGATTCTACTTGTCGCCACTGATTCACATTCTCCAAGTTTATTTTCCATCTATCACGTATTATTACCCACTGCTTCTCATATCCCATGGAGGGAACAAAAATAACAAATAATGAGAAATGGCTAGAAACAGAAAAGAATCAGGCAAACATTTAAAGACAAAGTGACTCAAGAAGACTGAGTTCAGAGTCACAAGTAGCAGTTGATCTGGGCTGTGTGAAGAGGGAGGGGGGTGTGGTGACACCGTGGGAAACTGGGAAGAGAGAATGAAAGGATAGGGGTTTAAGGCATCTCTTCTGCTTACTTTTAGCCTATGGAATTTTTTGTTTGGTGAGGAAGATTGGCCATGAGCTAACATCTGTGACCATCTTCCTCTATTTTGTATATGGAACGCTGCTGCAGCACGGCTTGATGAGTGGTGTGCAGGTCTGTGCCCGGGATCTGAAACTGTGAACCGTGGGCCGCTGAAGTGGAAGGCGTGAACTTAACCACTGTGTCACCAGGCCGGCCCTTTAAAGTGCCATTTAAAACACACTATTTGAAAATGAAAATAGTTTATGTCTTTTCATATATTTTCATTTACATCATCCAAATTTTAAAAGAACCTGGGGTCTGCATCCTAGAACAACTCAGATTTTCCACTGCTCAGACTGTGAATGAGTTTTGTGCATTTTCAAAGTCAGTTCCTTTCCTGTAATTTCCTCCAAAAAATATAAAATATCCTTCTTTTGTCACCCATATTCTTCATTTTATTTTTTCTTGGAATAATATAACAACCGATTGTTAATTTCGAATGGGTTCATTATGTCAGATAAACTTGAACTGAAATAAATACTAACAGAAATTCTTTAGACTGAAGGAAAATAATCTTATAAAGAAACATTTAATTTCAAGAAAGAATAGAGAGACTATTTGCTAGCTGGATTCTCTAGGAAGCAGACACTGAGACAGGGATAGAGGAACAGAAAGTTTGTAAGAGGGTAGCATCTGTGAAGGAAAAAAGCTGTCCTACCACCTTCTTCAATCATTGACCAGGAGCTGCCGAGAAAAAACTTGACCTTGGCTTAAAAGCTGAAGCAGACCCCAAAGAAGCCAACAGAGAAAGGCTGTCAGCCAACATCACTTGCCTCAGCTGGACAGCTATTTCTTTTTTGAAGTGATGATGTGAGTTCCAGTGCACATCTGCACCTGTCACAGTCCACCACTTGCATCTTGAGGGTCAAATTGTCAGCAGAAAGATTCTCCATGGCTCTTGTAGGCTTTTCTTCCTAAGGGGAAATATGAGTGAGGTCAGTGGGATGAAACGCAGTCCCTGACACGGCATTTGATGTTGGAGCTGCCATTGGTGCTCATCATCTCGCTCTTTCACTATCCATTATAAATTT
Source organism: Ceratotherium simum simum (assembly GCF_057802395.1). Classification (NCBI taxonomy): domain Eukaryota; kingdom Metazoa; phylum Chordata; class Mammalia; order Perissodactyla; family Rhinocerotidae; genus Ceratotherium; species Ceratotherium simum. The sequence goes on from NC_141926.1 coordinate 15,325,911, forward strand.
GCCTCACGCTCAGTTACCACCTCTATTGGTCTGGGTGAATTTTTTGGTGATGTTACCCAAACCCTTATTCCTGAGAAGTGTACACCCTGATAACTATACCTTTTTCTTGCTAGGGTTGTCACTGCATTTCACAAATCATGTCCACAATTGGACAGGAGGTTCCAGCAGCCATACAAGCAGATTAACTGAGCTCCACACATATTCCTCCCCCAACTCGCGTTGTGTAACAGTAACCCTACCGCTTTCTACCGATCAGAGTCACCTACCCTTGGATGGATGGAAGGCAACTCTTTTTTTTTTTTTTTTTTGTCTTTTGCCTGCTTGTCCCTGAAAACAAGGAGCCCGAAGTGCTCAGGCAGCAGCCATAGCTGTAGTTCAATGAGACCCTTCATATGTCCCTCAGCAAGTCTGCCTTTGGGAACTGGGATCATATCCTTACAAATTCCAGTTGCAGAAATAGAAAGCACAAAGTTCTTAAATGGGTCATTGGGAGTGATAGCAAGTGGCTGTTTGGAGCCCAGTCTTTTGAGGGTATTGCCTCCACGCTAACACTTCAGCTTTGCTGTCAGTAGGCCAGTCTAATCACTATCAGGCAGATAGCTTTAGGATAGTGTGGTTTTTGATAAAACCTGTGGATCCCACTTCACACTATCTCTACTGTGAAGTGGATTTATTGATTGGATGCTACATTGTGAGGAATTTCGTGCTTGGGGATCAAGCTTTTCATTAGCTCTTGAATAATGGTGTTGCTGAGGTAAGCACAAAAAGCAAATTCATACTCTGAATAGGTATCTATGTGTTTGAGGATGAACCGCTGATCCTTCCAGAGCAGAAGGGGATCATGTTCAATGGGCAACCAGGTGGCCCATTGGTCTCCTTGAGGAATAGTGCCATACTGGGAGTTTAGCATTAGTCTCTGTTGCTGACAGATTGGACATACACAAGTGGCATTAATTATATCAGCCTTGTAAGTAGGAGCTTATGCTGTTGGACCCATTCATCGTCTCTGTGGTCACTTTGTTCACTTGCTCGTCTTGCCAGCATTGTGGGGTCTGCTGACAAATGTGGGCTAACATCAACTGTCAGAGTCATTTTGTCTACTAGACTGTTTAGTTCTTCCGTGGTGAATGCTTTCTGGTGGGCATTAAGAAGAAATAACCAAGATAACACTTTGTGCACACCTACATATGTCAATCCACATGTCTCTATACCAGATTTCCTTTGTTCAATATTCTAATATTTTTCCTTTCAGGTCCCCAGCTAGCTGGTCAGGTCAACTGCCACTGTCCAGCAATCTAGATGTATCATCAACAACCCTTTTTTTTGTTTTATACAAGGTGGATAACCAGGTGCTGAACATAAAGCTCTGCCCATAGAGAAAATATTTTCCTCACTAGTGTTTAAAGACGTCCACATAATGAGCCAGTCCATCTGCAAACCTAGCTGGGCTTCTCTCCTCTTCTTTCAGCTGGTCATTTGAGGCACCCAATGTGACCACCCGTGTGATCTGAGAAGGGGCTGGAAGTGCAATCCTGGTCGACCACATGGGGGTCTGGGCTCCTGCTCATGCAACCTGCTCTCTAGATTCACTTATGTTCATTCCTGTATGAGCTATTTCCATCTTACAATGAATTGCTCCTGAGTCTGCCTGACTTTGCGACTTGGAGGGTTCAACAGCAGCCAGCTCCTGAGGAACAGCTATACATCCATGGTCGCTTGTCCCATGATCAAGTTTTATATCTCGACCAGGTCCAGCTAGTATCCAAGGAGCTGGATTTCCAAAGATATGTTGATTTTCCACTGCAGATTACAAGGCCTTGTTCCACAACTTTAATTGCCTGCCTTGTGATTTTCCCACTGGGGTTTGCCGTCAACTTCATACTGCATTTTTTTTTGTACCAGAGATACCACCAACACCATAAAGTCTGCCAGATTGTTTGGCACAACCAATGGGGCTGCTTGCATCTGAGCCTAGACCTGCAGAATCCTTTCCTGCTCCTGGCCTAACTAAAGCTGGGTACATAGGCCAGAGAGGTATTTCTAGGTGGGGAGTATGTTCATTCTAGAACCCAAAAGCCTACCAGATGCTCTGCTTCCTTATTTGTGGTAGAGGATATAAGAGGTCTAATAGTTTATTATATATTTTTATATTATGTTAAATTGTGTATTTAACGTGAATATATATTTATATAAAATAGGTAAATATAACAATACGTTATTTCACATAACATTTGACAAAAGTTTTATTTTATAAAGTATTTTAAAATGTGTAAACAGGTAGAAAATAGAGTGAAGGTGACGAAGCAGAAAGCTGTTTTAATAGTATGAATAAGAGAAGATGAATCCTAAATTAACGTGAGCCAGAATTCAAGATATCCAAACAATGAAGTGATGGATGTCTATTACACATCTCCAGGCTGATTTTTTGTTGGTACATCATACAAATTTCCAATAAGTCCTTGAACACAAGTATCTTTATACCCCTCTGCTTTGTTCATTTTATTTCATCTTCTCAAAATTCTTCTTATTCTCTCCCATACTGCTGTGTCTTCACTGCATCTATTAGTCCCCATCTGTCATGAAATGTTGGATCCTGGCTTCCTTATAGGACTAGGACCAAAAGTGAACCCTTGATCCACTTTCAGTATTCATTTCCTTAAGTGTAAAATAACTGTACTTCATAAAATGTGTGTTCCTCATGATTCTTGTAGTGATCTGAGATTTAGTGGATAGGAAAATTCTTTGAACATTGCTCTTTATCTATGTATAAAGATACTATTTTTTTGTTATTAGCTTTAGACTTTATCAAAATATTACCCATTTTAGCACTTTATTATTTTCTGAAATAGTTGGCCTATAAAATGTCAGGATGGTAAAATAAAACATAAAGACAAGGGGTCTGCAAATGTATGTTAAGATATGAATGAAACAATAATTTCTGATGATATGAAAGGCTTGTTTTTTCCAGCCATTTTTAGTTTGAGTCTTGGATACAAGAAGGTGAAATACCACATCTCATGAACCTAATTAATTCTCACCAAGGATAACTGCCTTCCTCCTTACACACGTAAAGAAACTAATTACAGAGCCAGCCCCGGTGGCCTACTGGTTAAGTTCAGTGCGCTCTGCTTCAGCAGCCCTGGGCTCGGTTCCTGGGTGTGGACCTACACTGCTCTGTTAGTGGCCATACTGTACTGGTGGCCCACATACTAAAAAACAGAGGAAGATGGGCATGGATGTTAGCTCAGGGCAAATCTTCCTCTTCAAAAACAAATAAATAAATAAATTAATTAATTAATTATATACAAAAGTATTCAGTGATATGTAGGGGTATGGTCCTTTTTGCCACCCAACATAGACTGAAAAATAAGTTATTTAAGCTAATGTGCAAAACCTTCCATATAACCTACACTTTTTCCTGCTCAGTTGTATTTTCCAAGTTCCTTGTTTTTCTTCGTCAGCAAACATCAAAGCCCCATATCCTTTGGAGTAAATGTTCTCTATACTGTTCCTGAGATTATTATTCACATAAAGTCTACGCATGCAACATAAGTATTCCAGAAAACAGTAGTTTTAAAGAAGGAAATGTTTAAAGCTCCAAATAAATTGGTTCAAATCCACCAGTCTATTAGATTTCTAAAGTTTGCTCCCAGACGCATAGTGAACTTTAATCTAAATACCTTCCAAAAAAAGTAAAAGAAAAAAATAAAACTTAGCCAATTAAAACTAACAATAAAATTAGCAGCATATTTGGAGGCCAGAATGAACAAATTTATTAGATTATATTCATTTGGGTTTTTATTTATTTTTTGAATAATACATGTGAACAAGAATTCCATTAATTCATTAACATTAATTCATTGTTCATTAACATGAGTTCGATTAATTGATCTAGTAGTTTATTTCATTAATTCCACTAATTCCATTAATTCATCCAATAGAATTAATTATTAAGTTCAGTAAATGTTAGAGACAGTTCTGTGGCCTGTGGCTGGAGAAAAGATGAAGAACACCTGATCAGATAGTTTTTCCTGAAGACCATGAAGATGATAGATGCTCTGTTTAGAGCATGGACATATTGCTCATAACATCTAAACCCTCAACAAATTGATTGACAGTAGCTGGATCCACAGCTTGGTCTATAGCATGACGATTAGCAGCTCCTGGAGGCAAAGTAGATTGGATGGCAGAATCTTGCTCCATAGCTCAGGGAAGGGAAGCCACAGACTCCATAACCCAGAGGTCTGAAGCCACGGGATCCACAGCCCAGTGAGTAGCAGCTTCTGGACCCAGAGCCCAGAGACACAGCATAAGTTGAACGGCAGGGACTCCAGAGTATGGAGGTCTTCGGGCGGTAGCAGGATGTCTGGCACCTGGTGGGCTCCCGGCAGATCTTCTGACGGCCACTATAGAGAGAGGAGCCCAGCTGGCAGGGGCTGGGAGAGTGGAGGTCAATGCGGTAGACCAGGGTGCTTGGATAGGAAGAGCCACAGGAGGAGCGTGGGTAGCGCAGGTAGCCCCCAAGGGAGCGGGAGGAGAAGTTTTCAGAGCAGCAGTTGTAGGACATGTTGACAGGAGATGTGAGTTCAGCTGAGTTACAGTGAGAAGATTCTGAGTTTGAATGTCACTCCTGGACTGTGATATTTATATACTCTCAGCAATGGATGTGGCACACTACAGGGTCATCTTTTCCATATTTGAACTCCCTCATTTGCATACATATAACACAGTAATCCTCTTTGTAATTGCAATTCACTAACTTCCTTCATCTTATATTTATGGGTGAGCTCATTTTATTTTTATAGTCTATGTCAAAGAATTACATCTATGCTACAAATGCTATGAAGGTATGTAATTAATGCTTACTCCATCATGGCCAGGGAAGCCCGTCTTATTTTCTGTGGCCATAACTACTTGTACATCTGCTCCTGTTTTGGCTGAGGAATGTTTTCTTCCTAGAATGGGGATTGCAATGCAGTCCTCTTCCTTTTGTGTCAATGGCCAAGAGGCAGACATCTGGTCTTAACGAGGAACTCTCTAAAGATTGCCTCTATATCAAACCAATGATTTACACTCTCCGATATAATTTTCCATCTATTACGTTAGCAATGCTTAATATGTCTAGTTCAGAGGAGCCATGTAAAAGAAAGCCAAAAGGATTGAGAGAGATGAGTAGGAATGGGCATAATCCTGAACAAATATTTTTTGTAAAACTTTAGTGTTTGGAAAAATGAAATCAAATCTAAAGCAATAAGAGATCAATATGGACACATATGAAGAAAAACAAAGTGGGAGCACTACTGAGATGAGATGAGGAAACACATGACACTGGTAGGGAAAGGGACAGAATGGCAGGGTTTTCTACACCACTGGACAACCTATGGATACTTTACTTCTTAATTCAATCAAATCCAAATTGTTTCAAAATGAATTTAATTCATGACTTTTGTATGATACATTTAGATTTGTAAAACATCCTGGGGTCTACCCTCCTACAACATCTCTAGCCCCCACCTCAAAATTTTGAATGCCTTCTGAGCATTTCCCAGGTCTTGGCAGAACCTATATTTTTCTCCCTACTTGAAGTACATGATTCTGTCCCAGCTTTCTTACTAGAGGTTGATCCAGATTTTGAAAATCTTGACGTTTATAATTTTGGTGGTCTTCTTTAAGAAAAAGAACACAACATTGTGAACATAATAGTAGATGTAAATATGAACACTAATTAGAATAAAAATAAAATTAAGAAATAAAAACTTACAAGTTGACAAAGAACACAAATATCACAAAATCAGGACAATAATATGATATCATTGTCATCATCACCTATAACCTTTTCCCTACATTTTTTGGCTGCATAGTCTTTGATCACCTCTACGTACAACCATGATTTTGTCAACATGATTTTCTGTAGAAAGAATAGAAATATAATTCAATTTTTCCTCTAGAATTGTATATCAGAAAATACTTAAATTATTTTTTATGACATGGAAAGCTTTCTTTCCACTGTGCCATTTGTTACTAGTAATGCCACATCTGTAACACCCTCTGTCACTTCTCAGTCAGTGCTTCAAGCCTGGGATAATGCTGACCTCAGCCAGGTGTCCCTGTTTTTCCTCCCATCCCACTGTGCTCGCTCTGGGAGTTGGGGACTTGTGTGACAATCAGCTTTGAATGGCTGTGGACCCTAGGTTTTAGTGGCCTCTTACCAGGCAGCAGAGCAGCGTCCTGGTTAGAATCCTTCTTCTTGAGGTCTAAGCTCCCTGAGGTTCTGAGGTTCATCAGGTTGATTCTGTGGGCTAGAGGTAGTACAGGCAGCTCTCTGCCCTTGTGGTAGTTCTGGGGCTGTGGGTGGATCTAGAGAGCTGCCTGGACACTGCTCTGTTACCTGTTAGGAGGTTTGTTCATTGCACAAGTATAGGCCCCCATGGGCTTTTTATTGAACTCCAAATTAGTTGTTAATATTTAAAAATCAAAAGAATTCACATAACATATGGATTTGTAACTTCTTTTTTAAAATTCTGATAATCTAGTTACCCTGGGCTCCCTTGCTTGTAGTCACCTGGAACTGAGTACAAACTGCTCCGTTCCTATGGGGTGTGCTCCCCGTAATTCCTTACAACTCCCACCACTCCTCTTTTTTCCCAGGTCCGAGGCCAAATTTCAGTTTCCATTAGTCATCAAGCCTGCACTATTACTTTGTTGTGTTAGTTAATGGCTCTATCATAAATGGGAGAATGAGAGATGAATTGAGGCTTTGGGTTTTAAGACAATTTGTGAAAACACACTCCTGTGTACACTAGAAGGATATTCTTCCATGTTTAATAGGAAAATATAATGTGTCTGTGTTGATGGATTGGAATACAAAACATCAATCATGAAATAAGTCACAGATCAACTAGACTACCTCACTTATGTTTATGATCCTCTGACTTAAAACAGTCTATATGCCAGCAGAATTTGAGTTGGTTTTTATATACTCAGCAAAGGCTTAAATCAGCAATGTCTTACTTCTGAATATGCAACAGAATTAACAATGGGTCCTTTTAGAAAATACAAAAGAACCAGAAAATAAATAAATGATTAAAAAAAAAACAGATGATTGAACTCCTCCTCTGGGCACTCCACATGTGATTCTGATGTACCACCATTGGTAGACATCCCTCTCTTAAATTAAAGGGTTAACGTCTAGCCAGGAGCCCACAGGAGATGCTCATAGAAATCATACTACATGCCTGACAACTGTAACCACCTCTGTACAGGAATTGCCTTTCAAAGAATATAAAGCACAACATTAAAAAGAGAGAAAAGGAGATCTATTTTCTGTTTATACCATCATAATTCTATTGTAATGGGTAGTTCTTGCTAATAATATGCTGCACCCTCTCTTCATGCTATTGCGCAGATATAATAGCTGTTATGAATGCTGTTATTTGGGAATCTTGAAGATGGATTTAGTAGCATTAATATCCATCCTGCAAGACGCAGCATCTTAGGGTTTGAACAAAGGCTGCGTGTCACTATCCAGTGACACTGTGCAGATGGCCTCAGGGTGACTAGTAATGATTCGCTATAAATACAGGAGAGAAGAATAGCAATTTTGACAGATTATGATAGCTCAAATTGGGAGACAGAATAAAAAGGGCTTTTGAGTTAGGAATCAGGTGAATGGCATGTTGAATATGTGGGTGGAACTGAAACGGTCCGTGGCAGATAGTAGGCACTCCATCAACACAACTTGATGGCACAAAAAGGGAAGTTAGATAGCAGATGTCTTAAATGAAATAAGGCATGTACGAAGGTTATGTAAACAATAATTATTTCTTCTCTGTTCTTTTTTTGATTGGAAAGCTAAGTGAAGGTTGGCTATATCTCTAACAGATTTGGAATCTTTCCGCCTAGAAGTCGGAAGCCTCAGCACGGGTCAGATAAGAGCCAGGGGCTTGAATTTATCCAGCTAATATCAAGTCCTGGCCTAGTGGAAAGTAAGGGGATAAGAGAAGAGAGCATATGTTAGAGGACGTGGGAGCGTGAGCAGCTTTCCTCTCCTGCCACTTTGGGGAGGGCTGGCCTCTTTCTGATCCTGGGGTGTCCCCTGCCTCATTTCCTTCCTTCCAAAGTCTCTGATGATGAAGTCATGAGATGAGTGGCATACAGAAGGCAACCTCATATTTACTCTGCGTTTATTCATCTAACCTCCGGAAAGTAACATAGGGCTGGGTAATCTTTCTTGATGAACTCCCTTCATCTCAGGTGGGGGGAATGCCATGGACAGGAGAGCAGGAAAAAGGAAGCCAAAGAGGAACAGGTTATTCTAAGGTGCTTCTAGATTTTCAGAGGGTTAAAAGTAGAGGATACTTGAGGTTTCCTTGTTTCCTAGGCTTTTTCACTTTGTAATTAGACAGAAGCCATCGACAGGAATAGACCCCGATTTTCTCTGGATTGAACCTTATTACGTGATGCTCAGCTGGCTGAGCACTGCAATGGGTGGATGTTTGGAGGCGCAGACATAGCAGAGATGATGGGATCCCAGTGTCTATTGGAGACAACTGGAGAGAGCTCCAACATCTGGGAAACCTCTAATTTGGGGCTCTTGTTTTGGTTTTCTTGCTTATTAGCAGTGCAAACTGCTTGACTTGGTTTGCTCATTTTTCCATTTTACTGTTCAATTTCTATGATACTAGGATTTGGTGCCCAGTGAGTAATTTCCTTGCAAGTTCTGTCTCATCCAAAGAAGTCTAAGGTTTTGAAGAGAGTGGTTAAGGGCCATAAAACATAGTTGAACCCTATTCCTAAGGAAGTGTTATACACAGACGTCCTTCTTTCTAGATATCTTTGTTGATATTGACTTTTTAACTATCCTAACACCAGGATTTGATTTATTTTTAAAGACTTGGAATTTAAAACAAACAAATAAGGTAATCTCCAGGGCATTGTGGAATGGAGTACGTTTGATCACTCAGGATCTTAAACTCTGGTGAGTTTAAATAGTGCCTGGTAAAACAAAGATGTCAGAATCCCACCAGCACAGTGAGCAGTTCTGGGGAGGGGGCCAGCCATTGTAATTGAGGTACTGGAAGCATGGCCTCTGCTGTCAGAACACCTGGGGGCAAACCCTGGCACTGTCTTTTCCAGCACAGTGATCTTGTGCCATTGACTTGAGGGCTCTATGCCTCACTCTTCTCACCTGTGACATGGGGATAATAGCACCTCTCTCATTGGTTTATTATGAGAATTAATGAAGTAATATATGTCAAATACCTTGACTACTGCCTGGCAGTTAATAAGGAATATATGGATCTTCGCGCAAATAAACAAAGAAAATACGTCCCAAGTGATGCTGAGGTATCAAATATGAGAATCACTGCTGTAAATATCTTAAGTACGTTTTCATTATCTTGGTCATTCTTCGGCAAAAGAGCAAAATGTTTATAATTAAATGAGAAATTTTGGATTTCAAAAAATATACTTATTTAAAATAAGAGCATAACAACTGCAACCTAATGTAGAAAGCACTGTTTTAAACCTTTATAACAACAATAAGCATTTCAAAACCAGTGATAAATGACCTCCTAACTTAAGGACTTAATGTGCTTACATGCTGTGTTTCTTCTCATATCCTTCTTCTCTAATTTCCCTTTCTTTCTCATTTCCATTCATCCCTTATTTTCTCCTCCCCCTCCCCCTTATGTTTATTTCATGCACCATTTATCTTTCTTTAGCTTTCTGAACTGGTAATACTCTCAAACGATGGAAGCCTTTCTATTCGTTTCATTGATTGAATAAAGTTGACTCTCCTCTCTGTTTATTTTCAAGAGTAGTCAAGTATTTCTATTCATTTCTCTTAAAATTCCCTAAATTTAATTGGTTTTACTGGTACTTTATTTAATTTTAAGTTAGAAATCATTGAATGACAAGTTTCTAGCTCCTATTTTAAATTTTGAAATCTCAGTGTTATAATGCCTGTTTAATAGAATATTCCCAGGAGCAAACAATTTCAAGATGATTTGCAACTATGGTCCTGATGAAATTTTGTTCACAACTGCATGTATCTGGCCTCCATAGTTCTTAGTGTGTTGTTTCTATAGCATGCTTTATGAATCCCTAGCTTTGTACATCTCATCTGAATCTACCAGATTGAAAGGACCTGGATAACAAGGATGATATCCTTTTCTCATTTTCTGGATCGAAATGGACTTTCAGCAATAAACATTGCATTAACAAGATGAATATAGGCATTCTTCACATTGACTTTGTTATTTTTAATTGTTGACGATTGAAAATATATGATTATCACTTCATGAGCTGAGATTTTGCTGCCTGGTTCCTTAGGAAATGGAAATATAAGAGCGTGGTATCTTGTCAATGTGAGATGGCAGGGAGTGGGAGGCAGCAAGGACCCTGCTGGGTCACATGGTTATTACTGGGTTATTCGCCATGAAAATAGCCACCTTCATCCGATATATGAGAATGGAATGATGTGTGTCTCTTAAGTAAATGAATAAAACATACTCAGCCATGGCTGTGCAGGGGAAAATCAATTTCATTTTAATTAGATAACTGATTAGTGAAATCCCAGAAGACTTTACCAGGATTTTTTTTCATATATCACACCCAATGGTAAGGGTTTATAAAGTTCTTTAGGAGAAAATTTATTCTAATTCCTCATTAAACTCAAAGAAAACTGATGTTGGGAGACAACATCTAATCAAAATTCTGAAGTGCCTCTTTTTCTACTTTAAATGACTGCTTACCTCTTGTTATGAGTTGAATTGTGTCCCCCAAAATTCATATATTGAAGTGCTAAATCACAGTACTTCACAATATGACCTTATTGGGAGATAGGATCTTTACAGTGATCAAGTTACAGTGAGGTCCTTATGGTGGACTCTAATCCAATATAACTGGTGTCATAAAAAGGGGAAATTTGAGCACAGAGACAGTCATGGATAGAAGGAAGGAGATGTTGAGAGATACAGGGAGAAGATGGCTGTCTACATGCCAAGGAGAGCAGCCTAGAGCAGATTCTTCTCTCACAGCCCTCAGAAGGAACCAACCCTGCCAATACCTTGATCTAGGACTTCAGCCTCCAGAACTGTGAGACAATGAATTTCTGTTGTTTAAGCCACCCAGTCTGTGGGACTTTGTCATGGCAGCCCTAGCTAATAAATACATTCTCCCTCTTTCAAAGAGGAGACTCCCTTCCCAGGAATTGAGTGACCACGTTGACTCCCTTTGCCCAACGTCTACCAAGTTTCTGCTGGCCACCAGTGAATCTTCCAGCCATCCCGTGCCCACTTATGAGCACCCTTCCCCATCAGTCTATCCAGAGGATGGGACTTTGATCTTAGGGCTCTACACTCTGTGGTTTCCAGTTTCTGGGCTGTGGCTCTGGGACCTTAGGTTGACCTTCCTCACCTCTAGGAATAGATTGGGCTTTTTTGACACTCCTATCGTTTCTCCAGGAGAGGTCAGTCACCTTATTCCCAACCAGTTTGTGTTCAGAGGTCTACAAATCAGCATGTTGCATTTCTAAAATCTCAAACAACTAATTTTTTAAAACTTTATTGCTAAGGAAATTCTTGATCTGCTAACTGAGCGGCTGCCTATCAATTTCCGAGAAATGAGACCTTCAAAAGCCATCTTCTATCACTAACCAAAGCTTTTTATTCCACCATTAACCTATGCTACAACTGAAATTCTCTCTCTCTCTCGCCATCCCCTCTTCTTTTCCCTTTCTTAGAACACATTTTATTTTCCCCACTTTCTAGATCATTCTTTGTGATCTTTCCAGTATGTCACAAAGGAATAGAAAGATGCCAGCTTATTTTACAATAATTTGCTTAACATAGAAATCAGGTTCATGTTTCTACTTGTTTATTTCAGTGTGTTTTCTATGCCTTTAGTGAGTTTTCTTTGGCATGAAAATGCATTGGTCCTGCTTCCTCTAAGGAACACCATTTAACCGTAAGGTATAGAGGATTCTGGAGAATACGCCAGCCAGGTGTCCCAGATATTGAAGTCACTACTATAGTTAGATTTTTAATTCTCTCTCCTTTCTCTCTTTTTTCTTTTCTTGGTCTCTATCCAAACTTGAAACCCCAAGCAAGATATTTTTTAAAAAGCCCAAATAGTGATTAGCTTCTCCCCATCCTTCATGAGATAAAGCAAAGAGTACACCTTAAGAAATGTGCTGAGAAAAAAATCTTCCTTTGGTGTGAGCTGTTCCATTTGACACCTAAGCATTATCTCAAAGAAGCAGAATCTAAATTCAGCCTAAGGTCAGAATATAGTTTTTGTCATCCAGAAATATATTTCAGGCTCTTAACAGAGTCAGAGTTTGGGAGAATTTGGGGATAGATTTAGTACTAATAATTCAGACTGTTGTGACCTCACAGACTTTATTAATTTGATCATTTGTTTATGTATCTATATATCAACTCATTTGTTCAAAACCAATAAATACAAATATGTGTAAGAAACTCATACTTATGAAAGCAAATGAAATGAATAGAATGAATGAGTGAATTAATGAATAAATGAAGTGAGTGGAATTTAGAACAAGACAAATCTGAACTTGAATCTTAATACCGTTACTTATAGGAAGTGACCTTACATAAATTATTAAATTTTGTCTCTACTTCTACGTATCGAAAATGTGAATGATAATGGCTTGTATTTATTATAAGAATTAAATTAGCTTGTACATGTAAAATTCCTGGCATGGGTTATTTTTATTTATTTATTTTATAATATATATTGATCCTTCTACTTTCTTTCTTTTCCATCTAAACTTTTATTTTACTCCATATCCTTTGTTTTGATCTCTCGTTACCAAGGAAGAATTTTTTTGGACTAAAGTTTCTCAACTTCTTAGTATTTGTGTCTATGCTTTCTCTTATATGAGCTTGCTTTTGATTATTAGTAGTCCTGAAATTGTCTTTTTATGGCTTTGTATGCCATAAAATCTATGGCACATAAATTAGAAATTAAAATGAAGTAATTTTCAGGGTCAGCTCACAGAAAAGTGTTGTTGATCAATATATTTGAACCAAAGGGATCTTGTCAGAGAAAAGCTAGAAAAGCCTTCATGAGAACCATTGCTTGAGATGGATCTAAAGTTCAGCTCTTTGGCGTTTAGCTGAATCAAAAGAAGAGGGAGAGGTATTTAGGAAAGATCCAAGGATTTGTAAAAGGTTGGAGAATCAGGATGGAAAATTTTGCTTTTCCTGTTAGGAGATATAGAATATTTTTGAGATCATTGAAGCCCAGGATGGTGCATGAAGTTGTAGGAGACTTTAGGTATTGATATTTCTGTTTTGGGTTAATAATGCATAGACAACAGTCTAATTAAAATTTATTTCCAACAGAATTGGATAACTGGGGCCAAAAACAGGTACTGAACATGCTCCAACTCTACTTATTCCAATATTTCTCACTTAGTCTCCTAATATTTCTTTATTCCTTACCCTGTCTTCAATCTTTCACTCTCCATCCTCCCAACCATTTGTATCCATCTTCCTTGTTACTGAGGCAGTACCATTAAGAGTGTAGACTTAGATAAAGTTATGATGGTACATAGTCTCTGATTCACTGTAGCTCATCTATAAGGGGATAGAAATTATTGTAGCACTACTGTGAGTTAAATAGAATAATTTATGTACTATGTCTGATGCTTAGCACAATTCCTGGTCCATGTAAAATGCTTATTAAATATTATCCACTATTATTATTTTATTAAGAGAGAAAACTGAGATTCTGCATTGTGTTACAAAATTAATCATTAGACACTTTAATCTATTTTACCTGTATATTTTTTTTAAAAACTAGGAATGCTTTTAGGTATGTTTCTAGTTCCAAAGAACTTTCCAGAGCTTTCACACTGCTTGAGTCAGTTAACAATAGTTAATTCAGTGATGTCATAGTTAAGATATTAATAATTACAAGCAGAGAGAGTGAAAATTCACATCCTACAGCAAATGGCAAACATACTTTATAACTTTAAGTGAACAAATACATCTTAACAAATGTGGCTTCCTATGACAAAGGTCCATAGTCTCATGTTTCAAAGTCATGAGTTCTTAAAACTATTATAATAAACATTTCAACGTTATAGGAAATCGATTTGTACTTTTTGGTAAATAAACACAAAGAACCTCATCATTATGATGGGGTATAGAGTATATAGAGGTTTAGTTTACATTTAATAGCACTGGTTTGTGAATATTTTTAAAGATTCTCTCTTATATATATAAACAAGACTAATGTTTTTCCCAGATGGTGATTTACCTTTTCAAAAACACTTATGTTGAGAGCTTCTTATTTTTTTTCCCTTTAAGTGCTGTTGAGATTTTAAAGCTTGTAACTTTAAATATAACTTAATCCAGGATGACATAAAGATAGTGATAGTTCCACAAATTCCATATTATTAATATTATTGAAACAATGAAGTAATAAATCAACAAAAGGAGTAGAGTGACAAATAATTATATTTTTCTGATTAAACAGTTGTTTGCTAATACTGTTTTAATGTCTGATAATGCCTGATTGCTAATATTGTTTAATGCCTTAATAATCATCTGTAATGGTTACTTTAGTGTTTCCACTTGACTAAGCTACAGTGTCCAGTTGTTTGTTAAACACCAAGCTAGACATAGCTGTGATTATTATCTAAATCAGTAGACTTTGAGTAAGACAGATTCCCTTCCATAATGTGAGCGAGCCTCATCCAGTCAGCTGAAGGCCTTAAGAGCAAAGACTGAGGTTTCTTGAAGAAGGAATTCTCAAGGCTGCAACATATAAACCCTGCCTGAGTTTCTAGCCTGCTGTACTATGGAATTCAGACTCAAAACTGCCACATCAAGATGAATTTCCACCCCCTTTTGTAGATTTCAGCCCCCAAATCACATGAGCCCATTTTTTAAAAAAGCTCTCTCTCTCTCTGTCTCTGTACACACACACATTCATATATATATATATTATTGGTTCTGTTTTTCTGGAGAACTCTAATACACTCTCCAAGAAACAGATGATTTCCTTAATGTTTGTTATCAGTACCCTCTCTAACCCAATTGATCACGTGCATCTTGAATCTTGCTTGAACTTCACTAGGGAAGGAATGTACCTTTTCCTTCACAGCCAGCCAAAGAACAAAAACTAAACAACTATGTAGTCATTTGGAAACTCATTATGGAGACTAAGTGATCAGAACATGAATTTTAACTTAGAGTCACAGAATTTTACAATTGTCAGGACCATCTAGTCCTGCCTCTGATATATGTTACAGCCTAAAGTAAACTGCTGTATTTCAGTGTTTTTTCCATCATGATACACTCAAACTCATCTTCATCAGTCTAAGAAATCAGACATTGTAATCCATGGTTTCACACCCTAGCGTTTCCTTGGTAGGTTTAGTAATATCTAATTCTATGAAATATTTCTGTGCTTTGCTCAGTTCCTAGTTAGGCTCTGTTTTTGTTTTGTCTACAGTGTTGAATTCAAACAAACAAAACAATAAGAAACATAGAAGTTCAATATGATACTGGACTCCCTATCCGGTCCCCTAAGATTTTTTCTTCTGTATCATGCACATCTTTGAAAGTTTTCAAGATGGAGACTTGAGAACTATGTTTTGGAAACAGAAGAGGAGTTGAATATTTCCCAATCCTCTTAGAAGAAGCTGCAGTGCTTATCAACTGACAAGCAAACTGAAGATTGAGAACTTCCACTAGCCTCCATCAGATAAATGATCCATCCAGCACCCAGGGAATAATCTTCACTTCAAATGCAAGGTGAAAACCTATCATCACGTCACATACCTTAGTAACACACTGCTAAATGATGCACTGAGAGCAAGGAGGTGGAAAAGGGCCATGCACGTTCACACAGAATGACGGAGAGAAGAGAACTGGGGCCTCTGTTCGACTGATCCTGTATTGTATTTTGAGGCAATTGAGTTTCATAGGATTCAAAAAATGTTTGGTTTCTTTAAAATATTTTTAAGAAAAATAAGCAACAAAATTTGATTTGAATGAACATCTGAGAGAGGACAGATATATTAGTATCATGGCAGAAGTTACTGACATGAAAATAAAACAAAATAGAGTGAGATAATAAATATGAGACTGTTGGTTTCATGTCTTGTGGATTCAGGTTTTGCTCCAACCAGTACAATTGAACCTGCCTTGCTTTCTGGCCAGAGTGGCCAGCAATGGCTTATGCTGTCACTCTGGTTACGAGACACGTCACCACAATTTCTGCTTTTTCTACAGCCCAAGCAGATTCATATAACCACTGTTACTGGACTCTCAGGTCACTTGCCTGGATACCATACAGAAAATGGGAAAATTCCTTGACAGATACAAATCAACAGCTCAATTAAGAATAATTAGACAGCCTGGATAACCCTATACCTACAAAAGAAATTAAACTGACAGTTAAAAACCTTGCAATAAAGAAAATTCCAAGCTGAGATGGCTTCACTGGAAAATTATTCAAAATATTTTTTAAAAAATCAATTCTGCATAAAATATTTCAGAAAAGAGAAGTATAAACAATTCCAGACTAATTTTATAAGGTCAACACCATCCTAAGAGAAAACTAGACACAGACAATATTATAAGAAAATTACAAACAATATCTCTGATAAATATAGGCATAAAAAAAACCTTAGAAAAAAGTCAGTAAATCTGATCTAGTATTGTATTAAAAGTATAATACATCATGATCAAGGATGTTTTTCCCAGGAATGTAAAGTTGGTTTAATATTCAAAATCACCCAGTGCAATTCATCACATCAACAGGACGAAAAAATAACTATATAATCATCTCAATAAATACATAAAAAAGCATTTGGAAAAAATCAACATGCGTGCACTCATGGTAAAAGCTCTTGGCAAACAAGGTTTAGAAGAGAACTTCCTCAGCCTGATAATTGATGTCTACAAAACCATACAGGTAGCATCACAGTTAATAAAGAAAGACTGAATGCTTCTCCCCACTAAGATCAGGAACAAGGCAAGGATATCTGTACAATGAGACCAAAACAAAATAGTCATACACATTTTAAAGGAAGAAAGAATATTGTCTTTATTTGCAGGTGACACAATAGCCTATACAAAATATCTGAAATAATTCAAAAAAGTCTATTAGGACTAATAAATAATTTAGGAAGGTTGCAGGATACAAAGTCATATACAGAAAAATGTAATTCTATGTAAAAGCAATGAACGAATAGATATTAAAATTTAAAATACCATTTAAAATAGCACCGAAACCCACAAAATATTTAGTTATAAATCTAATAAAACATATGAAGGATTTATGTAGTAAAAACTACAATATATTGCTGAAAGATATTAAAGCTTGCTTAAACAAATAAAGAGATATATGGTAGCGAAGAGTCAATACTATTAAGATGCCAATTCTCCCCAAATTGAATGTAGATTTGACATAATCCCAATAAAAATCATATCAGGGTGTTTTATAGAAATTGGCAAGCTCATTCTAAAATTTATGTGGAAATGCAAAGGAACTCAAATAGGCAAATAATTTTGAAAATAAAGAACAAAGTTTGATGATTCACAACCTGACTTCAAGGCTTACTGTAAAGCTATAGTAATTAAGGCACTGTGATATTGGCCTAAGGATAGACATATCCAATAACGGAACAGAAGAGTGACTCTAGAAACGGATCTGTACTGTACATATATGATCAATTGACTTTTGACAAAGGAGTCTTGGTGATTCAGTGGGAAAAGACAGTCTTTTTAACAAATGGTACTGGGATAACTGGACATCTATATGCCAAAAAAAAAAAAAATCTTTGACTCAAACTTTGTACCATATACCAAAATTTTTTTGATAAATTGGACTTAACCAAAATTAAAAACATCTGCTTTTTGAAACACTTTGATAAAAAATTGAAATGACAAGCCACAAGCTTGGGGATAATAGCTGAAAAACACATATTTGATAGAGGACTTGGATCTAGGATATATAAAGGACATTTATTAACTCAATTATAAAAAGAGAAACAACTCAAAAATGATCAAAGGATTTGAACAGATACCACTGAAGGAGAGATATGGAAGGCAAATAGCATATGAAAATATGTTCGATATTATTAATCATTAGGGAAATGAAAATTAAAATTACATGAGATACCACTACATGCCTATTAGAGTAGGCAAAATAATAATAATAATAATAATAATATGCACAGTGCTATTGAGGAAGTGGAAAAACTGGAACTTTCATACATTGCTTTTAGGAATGCAAAATGGTAAGCCACTGTGGAAAACAGTTTAGCAGTTTCTTATAATGCTAAACACGCAGTTACCATATGAACCAGCAATCCCACTCCCAAGTATTTATCTAAGAAAAATGAAAACATATGTCTACAAAAAGATTTGCATGTAAATGTTTATAGCAGCTTTATCCATAATACTCCCAAATTAGATCATCTTAATGTTCATTACCTGGTGAATGGATAGCATCCATACAGTGAAATACCACTTAGCAATAAAAAGGAGTGGACGATTGAAATATACAACATCATAGATGAATCTCAAAAGCGGTTTGCTCTGTGAAGGAAACTAGACACAAATAGCTATATAACGTACAATTCCATTTGCAGTGCATTTCAGAAAAGAAAAGACTATAGGGACAGAAATTCAGATATGAGGTAGGAGGAGACTGACACAAAGGGGCACCAAGAAACTTTTGGTGGTAATGGAAATTCTCTGTATTTCAATTGTGTTGATGGTTATGTGACTGTGTATGTTTGTGAAAACGCATTGAACTGTACATCTAAAAGAGGTGAATTTCGTTATATGTGAATTGTACTTCAATAGAGCTGACAAAAAAAAATAGTCAAATAACCAACTGGAGAAGTATATTTGCAACACATGGAAAGCATAAAACAAAAAATACACAAAGAACTCCTAAAAATAAATTTATTTTTATTTTATTTATTTTTTTATTCTATAGAGTAAGAATAGAATCTATAGTCATAGCTAAAAGATAATTACAAAAGAATAAACTTGAGTGGATCCAGGTTATACAGTGGTAAATGGTGGAGTCAGGATTCAAACACATTCAACCTGAATCCAAGGGCCATGATTCTAATTACTATGCTAAAATTGATATTACACATACCTAGTAATTTTACCTCTAAATGTATACCTGACAGAAACCATAGATATGGGCATAAGCGCAACTATGTTCCTTGTCACATGATTTGTGATAGTGAGAAATCAAAAATAGTAAGGAAACAGATAAATGCAATGTGGTATTTTTGTATGCTGGAATTCTATAAAGTAGTAATAAGGAAGAAACTAGATCTTTATACCATAATAAAGTAGTTATTTGCACAACTCTGACAATGGTGTTATTATCTGGGTTCAAATCCCATCTCTGCTACTTACTACTTGAGTGACCCTGGGCTAGTACTCAACCTATTAGTGTCTCAGCTTTGTCATCTATAAAATAAGAATAATAACAGCATGTCCTGAGTAGGATAATTATGAAGATTAAATGAGCTAATATTTGTAATAAAGTGCTTAGAACAGTGCCTGGCACTTAAAAAAGCTACCGAAATAATGATAAAAAAATACACAAATGTATAAATATCAACATAGATATATTTTTAACACAATTTTTAACATCAAAAGAAAATTATAAATATATGTGCAAAAAGATTGCATTCTTATAACTTAAAACAATAACAAAACAATAAACTGTATAAACCTATAAATATGTGTAAAGAAAATTCCCTGGAAGGCTACTTAAAACTGAATGCGCTACTATGAAGGCTTTGGAAAGATAGGAAGGAGAATTAGACTGAGGTTGGCCTACAAAGGGGTTGTTATCTGTAATGTTTTATTTCTTTAATTGAGAGAGAGAGAGAGATGAAACAAATATGATAAAATGGTAACAATTGTAAGTTTAGGCATTCCAGAAAACTACTTTAGCGTTTGCTTTATTACTCTATGTAGTTTTCTTTATTTTTTCCATTTTTGAAATGAATTGGGCAAATGCAAGTGTAGGATCAGAGTGGTCGGTAAGTAGAGTCCTTTAGAAATCAGCTACACTGGCCTTTTCATTTAAAATAAAATTTATGGATGATGAGGTTCTGAAGACGTAAAGTGGGGTGGTTTGAAGCAGGGAAAAGCTGCAGGGATACTAGAGGAATGTCAGTGCCCAGAAGAATCTCTAACAATGGGTAGACGACCTCTGGGGAGGAGCAGCCCAGGGCTGACTTGCATGGGTGCCCAGGAGAGAGGCCAGAGCAGAGGAGTTGAGTGGTTTTCCTCAAGTCCTTTACCCAGAAATGGGTCTTTCAGCTCATGTTTAGAAACACTGTTTAACAGACAGATCCCCCCTGGGTGAGAGAATTTGTAAGGTAAAATCTTTTGTGAAGGATAGCTGTTAGGAAGAAGGAGCTTTGGAGATGGGGCAACCAAAGGATCTTGAAGGTCTAGAGGAGGCAGTTTTGAGGATATTAAAAAAAGAGAACAGGAAGGAAAAAAAGGTCCAGCCTGGAGCATATGAATGTCTACTATTTTGACTACTGCCTAAAATATTTGCCTAATTTGACGGGTATTCAAATATCTTTGCAAACATTGCAAAAGGAGATTGTCAACTTGAAGACTGAGCTACATTTGATGTGGTGTCCTGGAAAAGCAATCACTACTCAAGGAATTCAGATCATAAGCTACTCGTGGTTAGTGGGTCCTCAAATGTAGTAGTGTGAGTATTTCTCACTTCTAAAATAAAAAAAAAAATTTTCCCAAATCACATTTTCCTCTGACATATCCAGAGAGTGATTTTTTTTCCCTTAAACAGTTTGCCTGTGTGTATAGAGCACACAGAGTATTTTATTAGTTCCAGGATCCACTTCTGAACTATTAAAGCGACTCTAGTTTTGTTGTGCTTTTTCTTCCTTTCAGAGGGACACGTTTCTTAGCACTGATGAGTTATTCATTAGCATTTGTACAAAGTGCACCAATGACTCTAATGAAAAGCGTTCACCTCATTAGGAATGGGCCGGAGGAGTGTTAATTGGAATTGACTTGTTCCTGAGTTATTTTAATATTAATTCCCAGACATAGGGAGCTGGCCTGGAAAAGCCAGAACTTCTGGATATGAGAAAGTCTTTTTTTTTTTTTTAGCAGAATCAACTTCTAACAGGAAGAGAGAAACATTATCCATTCTAAAGGAGTTAAAGGCTCCTTAAAGGCATTATAAGAAGTCCCATGGGTTGGGGATGGCACATACTTCTTCAGTAAATTTAATAGGTGTCCATTCACGAAGCAAAGCTTACTTTATTCCAGTGAAACAGAGAGATGGTTTAAGTATTGCACAAGGGCATTTCGTGTTATGCATGCCACACTTTGGCTTCTGCATGGGAGAGATAATCATAAAACAAAGTAACTAAGTGCTCTGAAGCAGCGTGCTTTGAAATGTAGCAAGTTAATTTTCAGGTAGTTAAGGAGCTCTGTTTTCAATGACAATTGTGAATGCCATTTCCCTTAGTTATGCCAAATAAAATGTCATATTCCAAAGAAGACAAATGAGCACAACCAGATAGGAAGAAGCCCTTTGTCGACGTCGTCTTTTCTCTATTAATCTAAGTATAGATTATCCAGGTTCTTTTCTCTTTTTTGGGCTATTAAGTAGAATATACTTTAAATGTATAAAGACCAGTGATGCATGGAATTCTACTCTTGAACACTATTCAATACAAATATTCTTAGGAGAGGTAAATAAGGCTTTATTAGGCTTTTATATCTTAGTATAAATAAGCTTAATAGATTCCTTTCTGAGACAAGTTAAAATTGAATTTGCTTTTCTCTCTGCAGAGTATTTGAATCTTGACTCTGTATAAGAAGACCAAGGTTCAAGCTTCAATTTTACTTCTATCTTACTGAGCAATTAGGAGGAATTTATTGAACCTCTCCGAAACATAATTTTTCTGTGTGGGTTGACCAGAGGATTTTAAAGACCCATGTAGCTCTAATTCAAGTTAGTTGCTTCAAAAATGTTCACCTCCCCAAAATATTATTTTAGGTATAAATTAATTGCAGTTAAGAATCTGACCTTCCATCAAAAAACAAAATTAAGCAAAAAATTATGAGTCGATTTAGAGCATAAGCAGAGAATAATGCCTACTGCAAGACAGGCTCATCAGAAAATACATGGAGAAACTCAATTCTAGCAAACACTTCTATGTAAAGTCCCACTCAAAGGGTTTTATTTATTGTTTCCTAAATGAATACCCTCTAAGGAAGCCTTTTAGGCTCCCATTCCCTTTAAGGAAGCCCTTTGGCTTGAACACCCAAGACGATGTCTGTACACCTTAATTCTGATCACGGGCTCAAGACGTGAGAAAGCCAAACACATCACAGAAAAGGCAAGCTGAGTGCTTTGCCAATGAATTCACAGTTTAATTAAGCTAAATTCATGCATATCAGAAATTACATGGATTAATTCAAATAGAAAAAGAGTAAAAGTTTCAACTGATAGATTGTTGACTACTGAATACTGTATTTGGAGAAATCCTTTCTAATATGCTTGTGGAAAAAAGGACAAACTATTTTGAATAGTAACCACTGATGCTCCTGATAACTTAGAGGAAGTGAAGAAAAAGTTTATGTAATTCCATAGGTAGGACAAGGACTCATTGTATACACGAATAATAAGGGGGAGAATATTTGTAAATGTGATGACCTATACCTTTGAAAGTCAAACCATAAAGAATTCCTTGGGAAAGAAACTGAGTAGCTTCTTCTTAAGTGTATCAGAGTGATTAAAGTACAATTAAGTATTTTGAAGTTGTGATAAATTAAACTTAAGCAATAACCTAGAGAGGTATTCTCGTAAATGGTGAACAAGAGGAGGGATCATCTAGTTTGTGACACATCGAGGTCTAGGAGTATATATAACTTGGAGTCCTGACTGACATAGAAACTCAGAGAATCTTCTCACTGTAACTCAGCTGAAACTCACATCTCCTGTCAACATGTCCTACAACTGCTGCTCTGGAAAATTCTCCTCCTGCTCCCTTGGGGGCTACCTGCGCTACCCACGCTCCTCCTGTGGCTCTTCCTACCCCAGCAAGCTGATCTACCGCACTGACCTCTGCTCTCCCAGCACCTGCCAGCTGGGCTCCTCTCTCTACAGGAACTGTCAGAGGACCTGCTGGGAGCCCACCAGATACCAGACACCCTGTGTTGTGTCCAGGCCCTGCCAGACATCCTCCTACGGCCTGAGGACCTCCACACTCCGCAGTCCCTGCTGGACAACTTATGCTGGATCCCTGGGCTTTGGATCCAGAAGCTGCTACTCACTGGGCTGTGGATCCAGTGTCTTCAAACCCCTGGGTTACAGAGTCTGTGGCTTTCCCGCCCTGGGCTATGGATCCAGATTCTGCTGCCCAACCTACTTCCCTTCTAGGAGCTGCCAGTTTTCTTGTTATAGGCCAACATTTAGATCAGCCTTCTGTAGATCAACATGCTGAGTTTCCAGACCTTTTGAGCAAAATGTTTCAGTCTCTGCTTAGAGCTACTATCATAGAGTTTTTCAGCAATGTTAGCTAACCTCTCTCACCACCAACTTTTCACCACTTCTCTGGCATCAAGCACTGGCTTATAGACTAGTTCTTTCAGACAGTGAAATTATTGAATGACCAAATATAGAGTCCAGTGTCTATAATTTTGAACCATTTGATTTAGAATTGCATAAATTCTTCTTACAAAATGTGTGGAAGTTCAGTTTTGCTTGACCTAATAAACTTATGCACTTTTGCATCTGATACCTTCTCATTGTTCTTTATTGGTTCTCGGAGTTTGATTTGTGATCTATCTTTGAGGCTCCAGGCTCTTGGAGTACTTTCCCTAGGAAATGGGTTTGGATTTCCAGAGGAAATCCATTTCCCTAGGAGATGGCATCCAGCCTGGTGTGTAGGGAAATTCTCTGGGTACTTCCACTGCCCAGACACGTGTATGTATGTCTTCCACCATCAAAGCTGGTAGGATATTTAACACTATTATTGAGAATAAGCCCATAATGGAGTCAATAATCTCATTGTGTTTTCCATGGGGACACGTTATGCTGACAATCATGTTGGGTTTTGAGTTTACATTTTCAAAACAATATTGAATTAGAGTTTGTCCAGAAAATGTTAACTAGGTGAAACAATATTAATAAAATCTATTGTATAAAATATTTGAATAAATCTAACATATTGGCATGAAAAAGAGAAAATACTGTGTCAGAGGTTGGAGGGCATTATGTTATCTTTGAATATATAGGAAAATGGATTGTTCAATGTGAGTGTGTGTGTTTGTGTGTGGGGGAGAGACACAGAGAGAGAGATACAGACAAAGTCTTAAAGTTTAAAACTGTGAGGAATGGAAACAGTTATAGGAAGAAAAATATTGGCTTGTTATAAAGAAATATATATTTGTGAATTATAAATTTATAGAAATATTATGACCTGGGTAAATTTCTTTGAAGTTATTGAGTTCCTTGACAAGCAGAAGATGAATAATACCTTTTTTGTAGTGACTTCTGCATTGAATTGGAAATAAGATTAGATTACTTTCAGTGTTCTGAATCTTATATTCTTATAGGATATTATTCATATCTGAGACAGGACACACTTTATGTTTATTTTTAATTTGAGCAAGTTATTTGTCTCAGAGACTAAATGTAGTGTCAGAATTTAGTTAAAATTTTCCATAACATACTTAGTAGTAACTCTCTATGAGTGAGAGAATAACTATCAAAGATTATCATTTACTCCAATCATGTGCTATGAGTGTTTATTGATTTGTCTTCCCTGACGCCTTTTCCTCAAGCTTTTTATAAATAAATCTGAGAAAAGAGATTTTCTTTTCTCTTATGCTCAAGACAATAATGGGCTAAGCATGGAGGTGTGGGAACCTGGTCCTCTGTGCACAGAAACCTGCCCAAGAGACAGAAAATAGAAGAATGGAGAAGAGAGACATAGAAGTTCCTGGTGATACGGGAGCCTCTGGTTCCCGTCATCCCTTAAGCCAGCTTTACAAGACCTTCATGCGCTTTGATTATACGAGCCAATAAAGTCTTCTTTTTGTTTAAAATAATTAAAATAAAATATCTGTCACTCATGTCCAAAGAGGTATAATTAATGCAAGTGTGTACTCTAGGTGCAGAGTTACTCATTGACTTTGGCATAAATAGGCATTTAAATTTCTTATTAGTAAGACAAAAGGATCCTGTGAGTCTGAATTATTGCTGTTAGCATTGAGGGTAGACTACTAATTCATCTGAAAATAATGTTGAATGAATAAAATGTAAAGAAACCAGCGGGAAAATGAACTCAAAGGAGTCATGGCAGCATGGCCAGTGAGAAAGTCCTGGGAATGCATTCAGCAAACCTAATAGAACTAGAAGCTTCTAACCTCAAGTAAGGAAGGCACCAGGTCCTACAAGGAATGATGAGTAGAGAGAACTGTTTAAAAAAGGGAACAATCCCAAGATGGAAGGAAGGGGTATCCAGTGACATGAAGAATCTATTTCTGGAATGACTTGGAGAATTTCCCCCGTTCTAATGGAATCTTTGAGATGAGAGGACAAAAACTGAAACAAAGAGGCAAAGGGTATGACAGGAAATGAATACATTAGAATACTTACGATATTTATACTCTTACAAGTATAACTTGAAGATTCTGATTTCAGGGATCAGACAAGAGAAATACCCTTTACATCTTTCATTCTCTGCAGAGTAATCTTTTCTAAGTATCTCATCACTGCTAATTTCCAACTATTTTTCCATTTTTCTTCTCTCACCTCTCTTTGCTTTTATTTATTCTTTCCTTGTCTCTGTCTCTCTCTCTCTCTCTGTGACTTTTCACCTCCACTGTACACTCTGTTCTCCTTTACATCCACCCTCTAGTGTCCTGTTGAGTTTGGGCACCAGGTAACATCGGGTTGATGACTGAGTTGGATGATTAAGAAAAAGCTAAGAGTGATGTGGGCCACTTGCCTCTCAAGCTCTGTCAGTCTGCTCATTCATAACTACCTCAACTCTAATGCCCTTAATACACGAAATGACATCAACTCTTTGTTCTGAATTCAGCTCAGTAAATATGTTTTGAGCTTTAACTTTGCACTAGAGTTCTTTGGTGAAAAATGCTGGGACCTTAGAAATGAACAAAACCTTTGCCATTAAAGAATTAGTTCACATCTAGTGAGAGCCTCAAATTTTCTCCCATTACCTCTGTGTGAAGGGTGGGTGTGAAGGGCACTTCAGGAAGAGGTAACTGCGTTAAGTAAGGGTACAATTGCTTGGAAGACTATGGTGTGGAGTTTGGGGAGGAAAACCAAGATCTTTTTTATTAAACTATGATATCTAGGCAGCAAGAGGTAAGAGATTACATAATAATTAAATAAAATTATAATTAAAAGTAAGATTGCCCAGCTCTACAGATTCAGAAATAGAGACAGAAACTTGAGATGCTTAAGAAAGCCTGGGCTTTGTGTCTGAGTGACAAGAGGTCAATGGTAAAAACAACCTTCACATTTATTATGCAAGAATGGTTCTTTGGCTCATGTTATTCTTGAGTAGCAAAATTAATGTGTTTATTTGTGTGACTGGGGACTCATTCAGTTGCAATTAACAGTCTGATGAAATACTAACACACAGGGCAGGGTTCAGAGATGCAGACTATAACTTGAGAGGCACTGGAGTCTAAATTAAGGGAATGTGAGTTAACAAGTTCAAAATATTTTGTCCAGCTATTCAACAGGAAGTCATACCTCTTACCATGCTTTACATATTGCTGCTCTGGGAATTCCCCTTATTCTCCCCTTAGGAACCTTCTCATTTCCTAGTGTCCTGCTATGTCTGTTCTGATCCCATCAATTTGGTGGACTGTCGAGTCTCATTCTTCAGAGGACACTCACTGTCAGAGTTGTACAAGTGATTGCCTCCTTAAATGTTGTACCCTAAGCTCCCCACTCGCCTCACCCCAGCCCTGCTCCTGTATTGCATATATCCCTACTCTCTAATTAACCCCTACGTTGACTGTCACATGCACGCCACCCAAGAACGGCTGCCTTCTGCCATCCCCACCAAACTGCTGACATGTTGCCACTTATGGGTTGTGGACCCCATTTCTGCCACTCAACCTACTTTCTTCTGTAAATTTTTAATTGTTTGTATATCTTGCCAAGCAATCTGTATATATGGATTACTCATCAAACTGCTGCATGATCAAATTTTTAGTGCAAAGACAACACAATCTTCTGGTGATGCTGAACCCTCTCTACACAATCAACTATTGTCAAATATAAACATTCCCTTACTGGACTGTGGTCTTTCCCTGGATCAACAGCAGTTGTTCTAAGATAACCCTTATGATAGGATAAACAGCCATCTACTTAGAGAAAGGCAGCCTTTTTCCATTAGCTCTTCTATTAGATTAAGTCACTAAAAAATTCTTAAATCTTAGTAATGTTTCAGTTCAAGGCTTATCCTTTGTAATGAAGTAGATTCTTACAAGCAAGTAGAAAACAAAAGACAAAAATGAGATTGTAGAGGTTTAACTTACTGGCACCAAAATTGTGTACTCTATTATTTTTCATTAATATGTGTGTTCTGGTGTATTTTTTGGCTGCTCTAGGTTTTAAGGAAATATTTCTTGTACTATCTTTGCAGCTACCTGTGAGTCTATAATTATTAAAAAAAAAGATGTAATAAAACTTAACCTTATATTAGGAACATAAGTAGACTATTGATTGATAAGATGTGATGTAAGGTTTATATCTGGAAGAGTCATATAGGCACACTACAGTCTCTCAGTTAAAGTGACAAGACGCAGTTATCACTGATGTACAGAATCTCTTAATCTGCTAAGGGTGGATATGGAAGTCATGAATAAAGTTAAAGGATTAGAAATTGCCCAAAGTTTTTCTTTTCTTCCATGTTCACCACATGTCTATTTTAGAATTTGTAAGATTCCCCATCAATCTCCACTTGGTTTCCTGGTGGAGTCAGTAAAATCCCGCCATTCCAATCCCAAATGACTAAAGCCCTACTTCCCAATGTTTATCTCTTGGAACAGTGGTCTTAAGGGATATTAACAGATTAGATACAAAGTTTACGTTTACGTGAGGAATATTGGACTAACCAAGTTAGTCAGATTTGCTTTCTTCTCCTTTCAGAATTCTTAAATATACTTAAGCATATTGTGAATGTCCAAAAGGGGAAAAGAAGATTATAGTCACCCCCCTCTCTCTTCCCCACTGTGGAGTTGACTGAGACACAGCATGAGTTTTTCCACATTGTTTGGGCCAGATAATATTACAATTTTTATTCAGAATCAGTTTTGATCAAAATCTATACTCCAGGTAATAAGTTATTGCCCTTATTTCAGGGAATTTCTGCCAAGGGATAACACCTAAATTTGTCTTTGATATATACTCTCTTTTTGGTACTTTACCAGCGAAATAATCCCAGTCATGTAATTGAAGAAGCTGTTACCACACTCAAAATCATAAAGAGAAGTGAATAGTGGCTGCTTCTGTGTTTTTAACAGCTTACTTTTCCTGCTAGGCAAATGACCACAGAGGTTAATATCTTGACTATAAAATTGATTCCAGGGGACTTCACTTTCTGTGTCCTATGGATATTGCAAGGTGAAGAGGTGTCATTGATTGCTCATCTTCTCCGGCTTATAAACCAAATTGGAAAAATGCTTTAGCTTCAACAATTTTAGGGTGATTTTTCATGCTCTGTTATTGCACTAGGTAAAGCAGAAAAAACAAACAGTCAAACCACATTTAGCGCATCCTCGGGAGCTGCAAACTTCATTCTGGGAGAATAATGTGGAAATATTCTCTTAATCGATCGTCAACACGTGGAGAGGAATGCCTTGTACAGCCAGCTCACATTTACTGAAGTCGTGAGATGAAATCTGACTCAGCAAGTTTTTCATTTTCAAATTCTATACAGAAAAAGCACATGGTTGTGAATTCTAAAATGACTTGCCTTTACTTTCCTGCCTCATATCTTTTGTCATGTGGTTTAACACTTTGCCTGAAATATTCTCCTCCTTCCCTCCATTTTAATTCTGTATTCTGAGGGGTTTTAAATTCTAAAGAGCTTACTAATAAAACTTCACGTCATCTACATCATGCATTTGCTCCTCAGCATTTGTTAGCTTTGCACTGTGGCTTGACCAACACAGAAGGTAGGGTTGGGGAAGGAAATATCTGGAGACAGACAGACTTAGTCTCACTTTCTGACTTTATAAAGTTTTTATTAAAATAATTTTTAACATGTTACTTAACATATCACCACATTTTTTAACCTAAAGAATGAAAATAATTAATTCATAGGGCTATTATGATGAATATTTATGAGGATTATATCATATAGAGTGGGAGCTTTTAGATTTTGAATTTATTGAAGGTACTGTGTGTCAGACATCTTTGTTCTTCTGAGCACGGTCTCCTTGATGTACGATGTAATTATCACATATTTGGCAATTAGTGTTCATATGTTAATTTCCTTTTAGCAAGCAGGAGGGGCATAAAGCAGGCTTTGGTCTGCATTACTGAGATTCCAAATGTATGCAAAGGGGCATCGCTACTTCAAGCATAAGCAAAACACCTGTTCCTTTTTCAAGCAGAGAGAAAAATAAATTTTGGTTTCCAAAGTTTACTTGTAACTAATTTAATATATTTTCTTGCTAAATTTTCACTGATTCTACATCATGTCAGACTAAAACAGGCAAAAAATGTGCAAACTGTCCTTAAAAGAGTCCTCACTTGCTGAGCTACTGCTTTGGATAAGCCCCTATAAGTCACTGCAGCATATGATGAAAGCCACTGAAAAGTTAGGAAAACAGAATATGAAAGCAAAGCGCCACCTGGCACCCCTTAGCCCACCAGATCCTATTCTTGGGGGTAGCAGTATCGATCATTACTCTATCACGATTCTATTGTGAATGCCAAACAAATTTGCTTACTCATGGTCTTGAAACTCAAAATGAATGAGCACCATAAGTTATTATCGTTGCCTGTTGAACGTTGAAGTCTTGCGGATACGGGTAGAAAATGAAGGCACATCGCCTTCAAGCTGCTGAAACCCTGTGGAACTGATACCGTCCAAAGAGCTCCTGCCTGTTCACAGGCACATATTCCTGAATGGCTGGGCCTCTTTGATAAATCATTGCTTGATCATTAGCAATAACTCCTTCTTCCCAAAATGCAACTAGGATTAGGATAGCTCATCTCTAGTAGGTACAGAGTGGGAAAGGATCAAGCCCATTAAGAAGATAGAGGATTCTGGGCTGTCCTATTAACCAACTGACACCCCAATCTGTGCCTGGGCTCCCATGCTGTCCTTCGGGTAAGGGGATCGCTTGGCCATCAGAATGTCGCACTCCAGGTCCCCACTTAGGTTTCTCCAGCTACAGGATCTTCTGAGTTTTTGCCCTTTAGAATCACTCCTTTGAATATTTAAGCATTTAGATAAGAATGCTTTTTTTTTTAACCTGTGCATTAGTCTGTCTGCTGAGTTAACCCCTTTAAACTGTCTAAGCATGTGACACCTGAAGAAACACTATGCATATTTGAATCCCCAGCTCAAACACTTACTGGCTATTTGTCTTGTACACATTGTAGAACCTCTCAAAAATTCAATTTCCTTTAATGTAAACGAGAGATAATGATAGTATTTATATCACAGACTTATGATAAGGAGCAAATGATAAGATACTTGAAGCAACTAGAAGAGTTTCTTGAATATAGAAAGCATTCTATAAATATTTTAACTATGATTACGCTACAAACATATTCAACTATGTCCAAAAAATAAATCCATATGGGCCCCTTGACCTAACTTTCTGGTTTGGTGAGCCATAAACATCATATTCTTTCATATAACCTAAAATTAAATATTTATCCTCTCAATGCCTAAACGTTTTAAATATCTATTAAAGTATACAATAGTCTTCTCCATTCCCTCCCAAACATCATAAATATGTAAATAAACATGTTTTAATCAACTTCCTATATCATATAAATTTTTTATCCTGAGTGTAACCTAATTCAGCCATTTCCTTAATGCTTTTTCTGTCCATTTTTTTTTTTTTTTGAGTGTTTCTTTTATACTGTGATCATTCTGGACAGTCTTATCTCACTGCCTCTAACTCTTGGTCTTCATCAGTGTCTGTCTGCTCTGTAAGCCACCACTTTCCTATATCTAGGTTAACTGAGGATCTTTGGATGTAATGCCCACCCTCACGTGATATGGAACTGAGACTATATATAACATTGCTCTGCAACTTTTTATTTGTTCAGCAATTTTCAACATGTTTGAAGAAAATAATTTGGTATTTGCTTTACTGCTTATAAACAGCCCCTAAGGGGCCGTCAAAAATTTACACACTATAAATTTGATAGCAGATTACTTTTTAAAAGTATTAGGGCTGAAAGTTCCATCTTCTTAGCTAATATAATTTAAGTCCACTCATATGAGGCATTCTGTATTCATCCAACTGGTAACGAGAGCCAAGCGGAATTATTTTTCCAGAAAACTCATTTGATTCTATGGAGTATCATGATAGTGCAATGATATCTTTGTTTTTTATGCACAACTTATATCACACATACTAGTGGTTACTGAACATAAGTACATGTTTTATAATATGGCAAACTGTGTTAGGAATGACTGAGAAAAGAATCACAATAAAATATAATACTGTTAGCAGGGAGGAAAGAAAAGAGCTATATCTCAGCATCCTGTAAATGACCCCTTGAGTCACAAATTAAGCTGGAAATGATGACCAACTGCTCTGAGTATGCAACAATTATCTCACGTCCAAGGCAAAACCGTAACTGGCTTTTAGCTATAAAATACAAGCAAGCGTATTTATGATGTTGTTAATCTATTTGATTGAAATTAGACAACACACAAAGGAGATGTTCTTATGCAAATTATAGTGTAGAAGGATGAAGCTGGCTGTCAAGAACATGTCACCCACAGAGTGAGCACACAGTCCTTTAGGCCAGTAGGGAACATTCAGACACTCTGACATAGATGGCAAATGAACTAGATGTAGAGATAACACGCTACAGCTGCTAGGCTGGAAACATCTCTTCCCCTTCTCTTACAGAATTCCTGGTCTAGCCAGTCTTATCCTGTGGCTTCTCTTACCTCAGCTACTTTGTCTACCCACGGACATCTGTTCTCCCAGTCTCCACCAAGACGGGTCTCTCTGTAGTGACTCTCAAGATAGCTGCTATAAGCCCACCAGCATCCAGAAACCATTCTTTTCCAGAGACGATGAATTCAATGGCTTCCAATCTTTAAATTGTAGATCCTGTGGCTCCCCAAACCTGAAATATCATCCTAGCTTCTGCCATGGAAACTACTTCTCTACTAGGGACACTCTGTCAACTTAATACAGACCAGCCTACAGTCTTGGCTTCTATAAATCAGTTTAATGCCTCTTCACGCCGCTGCCGAAACACTGTTTTGTATTATATTCACTTACTACAACCCTCTGCTTCAGGAACTGGCTGACCACCAACTACTTTTTTTCTCAGAGATACATGTCTGTCATCATTTATACAATTAAAGAATAGTCAAAGTTGGGAAACTACCTGTAGTGTAAGCCCTGACAGTTTTTTTTTTTTGTAATGCAAGCACCTGACTTAAGCTTTGATTGTGGAGGCATCCATTTCAAAGAGCCATCCACTTCAAAGACGGCTATCTCTAATAAACACATGGCCAGCCACAGGACTAGAGAAAGAGCCAGCCCTCCTCCCCCAACTGAGGCTCCTCTGTTTTAGAGATCTTGGTTGATTTCAATAGCTGATCATTTGGGCCACTTTTTGTTTGTCTTCCTTCACTTTAAATTCCCACTCTTATGTTTTAAATTCACCAAGCTTGCGAAACCATAGGTCCCCACCCTCAACTCTAATAACAGCAGAACCCCAGGCCAGTGCTCTCTCTCTCTCTCTCCCCACAACTTCACTGTGTGGCCCCAGGTGTGCTGTGTAATTTTCAGGTCTTGTAAGTAATAAACCTTTATTTTTTCAAAGTTTCCTGGTGGTTATTGCTGAAGAGCATCTTGCAATCATAATAAGAACCACGAGGGCTGGTGCAACCACAACATTGATTATTGACAGACTGAGACCAGTCAAAACATTACCTTAGAGTTTCATGTCAGATATTAAGAGAAGTTATATATAAGAAAAATTATGAGGTTATTTCACATTTTGTTTCCCTAAAATGTGACAGATATGTTGCTATTTAATAAACTAATCTTTTGTGGAATTTGAACACATTCATGTTTTTCCTTGATTTTTTTAAGAGTTATTGGCTGACTGGGGTTGCATTTGTTTTAATATGACGAATTCCTATTTTGAGGCTTTTGTTGTTGATTTTGTAAGAAGCAAACTGTAAAACCAGAGCAAAGACAGCTCATTTGTATAAGCAGGAAAATCCTCTAGTCTAAAATGACTTCTAATCAGAGAATTACTATTTTCTATGTAAAACATAAACAGGATTCAAAATAATTCACAGAATGTAAATGCAAAGGGCATAAGATTTTATTCAGCTTTCTTTCGTAGCTGAGAGGTTTTGAAGAGTAAAAGTGATTGGATTTAATTGCCTATAACACACTTTACTCTAAAGTCACTTATCTTCTCTTAACATACTTCTACTCATTTTTCAGAGACGGATGAAGGCATACCTCCCTTGGATAGGGCTATTTCTTAGTCCCCTCCTCATCCTTCCCACCCACAACAGGGCCTTGTGCCTAAATGCATGCTTGTTGATTGACTTGAAATGAATTTCTATGGCTTTTAAATTCCATGTTGATATATTGAAAAAATTGAAGAAGATTGTTCAGTCTAACAAGTGTTTATTTAGCATCCACTATGTACCAGGCACTGCTGAAATTGTGACCATTTTCAAATTAAAGAAACAAAAATGAAACAAAACATCTCTGATAGTGAGATGCTTAAAATCCAGGGGGAACATCTATCTAACTTGACCTCCCTCCAACATTGTGTACTTTTGACTACTTTCCTATATTTGTAATATATTTTTAACTTGACTTTCTAACACTCATAATTTTCTTTTTACTTCACTGGCTATTCCTTCTTAGTCTTTTGTGGTATCCTCTTCGCCAATTCCTGAAATGTAAGATTTTCTCACAATGCCACGCTAGAGAAAGCTCCTTCTCCTCTCATTCTACACATATTCTTGGGCTTTAATAACTATTTTTATGAGAGGCAGCCAAGCACTGTGGTTAAGAATACAGGCTACTGGGGCCAGCCCAGTGGCATAGCAGTTAAGTTCACGCATTCTACTTCTGTGGTCCGGGGTTCTCTGGTTCGGATCCTGGGCGCAGACCTGCTTACTGCTCATCAAGCCATGCTGGGATGGCATCCCACATAGAAGAGCTACGACTCTACAACTATGATATACAACTATGTACTGGGACTTTGGGGAGAAAAAACGAAAAAGAGGAAGATTGGCAACAGATGTTAGCACAGGGCCAATCCTCCTCAAAATAAATAAATAAATAAAAAAGAATATAGGCTATTGAATCATACTGCCAGTGTCTGAACCCTGGGGCACACCTTTACTCCTACATGACCCTTCAATCCATTCTTCACATTGCAGCCAGAGAGTCATCTCTGTAGGAGGCAAATTTGATCAGGTATATCCATATTTACAACTATCAATGGCTTCCCATTTCCACAGACTCACAGTCCCTTATCTAAGGCAGTGGAGACAGATGAGTTTTGGAATCCAGAGTTTTTCAGATTTTAGAAAGATAATAGAATGGATAAACTGTATATTATATAATATATCCCCATTAATGAGAAGAAGAAAAGAATATGCATGATTTCCATTAGTTTGAGCCATGCGAGTCCATCTAAAGAAGATAGATCATGTCATCTTTCACCACCAAATTAGTTCTAAAAAAAGATTTTGATTTTCAGAGACTTTGGGACCTTTGAAGACTGTCCAAACCCTCACCATGACTTACAGAGCTCCTTGTAATCTGGTTCCTGTCTGTCTCCAACCTCATCTTTCATCTCTCCTCTTCTGACATTCTTTGCTGATGCCGAGCTTCTGGAAACAAGGCCCCTTTGGTTGACTAACTCCTCCTCCGCCTTCACTCTTAAGCTGAGCTGAAGCTATCTGGTATCTTTTGAAGATAAAATTAGGGCATAGAGACACCAGGTGTGAGATAATTGGGGGTCAGATCATAGGATGACTTGCATCAAATACTTAGGAAATTGAATTCAAGTTTGAAAAGGCTGACATAGACTTTGAGAAAAACCATTCAGAGAGATGCATAGGGAATAGAGTCGAGATAGGGGAGACCAGGGGCTCGGGGGGCTCACTGAGGACCACTTGCAGTAACAAAGGCAAAATAGCTGAGTTACGGCAAGATAGGAAAATGAAGGATTCTCATATGTTTTGGGGATTAAAAATAGCAAGACATGCTGATCTGAGATTGGAGATGGGAAGTGAGGAAGAGGGAGGTCATTGATCTCTCCCAGGGACCCCATTTTCAGAGTTGCATAGATGTTATAGGTGTACTATAATGAAGACAGGGTGCAAAGGAATAGAAGCAGATCTGGGCCGAGAGACTCTGTTCATGAGGGCAGTTGAGCCACTGCTGGGTTTACTGTTTTTGTGAAACATTTACAGGAATATGTGCATCAAGAAAAAGTTCAAAAGTCTAGAGACAAGATAAGATAGAAGATATTTAGGTGATGATAACACCATCAATTTCCTAATTTATCCATGAAGTAAGTATTTATGGAACAACAACTATATAACTTGGACTATTCTTGAGCTGAGGATTCAGTGTTGAATCCTGCCTGCCCCTCCTCTTGGAGATTATAGTCAGAGATGTGCCACTCAAAGAGAAGGTCATAGACCAGGGTAAATGAATGACGTTACCAAACCTATGATTTAGTTAAGTTGATGTTTTTAATTATGCAAGACTTCTTAATGAGGGAGGCAATTCATTGATTTACTTGTTGATATATGCTATTTATCTCGTGGCAAATGGTAGCTAACTCTCACGGACTGGCTTAAGTTGCACTGCTCTAGTCTGAAGGACAATCTAAAAAATAAACATGTTATAAAAATGATAGACTTAAGTACAGGGATGATAGAAATCATCATCCTAATTTAGGGGAACCTAATTTATCCCGGGACATGGTGGTTAGAAAGTGAGGAAAGGCTTAATTATCCAGATAAAGAAAGAACATTAAGGGCAGAGAAAATAGCATGTCCTTGTGGTAGGAAAAAGCTTCAGATATTTTAATTGTGGAGCAGAGGCAGTGTGTTTGTGAGAGAGGAAAAGAGTATGGTGTGAAGACAAGGTTGGAGACACAGGCAAGGACACGATTGTGCGGCCCTGCAGGTCACGTAGAGGATTTGTGTTTTATCATACTTGTATTAGAAAGTGATGAAAAAGTTTTAATCAGGAGAGTGACATGACCAGTTTTTAGTTCTAAGAAGATCATCAGGCACGGATGGAGAGAAAATTTGGAGGACACAATTTTTGAAAATGAGATAGGCAATGTTGAAACTCTTTCAATAGTTCTGCCAAGAGTGAGACTACTTTGAACTGGAGCAGTGGTTCTCCACCAGAACTGCTTTTGCCCCCCGTACAATTTTTGGAAACATTTTTAATTGTCATAATTTGGGGGTGGGGAGGGGAACATGTATCACTGGCATCTGGTGGACAGAGGCTAAGGATACTGAAAATATCTAACAATGCACAGGATACTCCTCACAACAAAGAATTTTCCAGTCCAAAATGTTAATGATGATGAGATTGAGAAATCCTGGATTAGGTAGATTTACAATAAATTTGGAAGATAGAATCGGTCATATTCAGGGTGGATTGCATATATTAGGAGGATTCCAAGGTTTCTGAGTTAAACAACTAGGTGGGTGGAAATACTGCTTACTCAGATGAGAAAAAATATATTTTCTCTCCCTATGGAAAAGCAAAAGTTCAATTTCATACAGATAAAAGTTTGACACCCATGAAACCTCCGAATGGAAATGGCTAGTAGGTAACTGGATATCTGTGTCTAGAATTAAAAAAATAAGAAAGATGTGTGTACTG
Organism: Ceratotherium simum simum; assembly: GCF_057802395.1. Classification (NCBI taxonomy): domain Eukaryota; kingdom Metazoa; phylum Chordata; class Mammalia; order Perissodactyla; family Rhinocerotidae; genus Ceratotherium; species Ceratotherium simum. Next base: position 15,363,083 of record NC_141926.1, read on the forward strand.
GAAATATACATCTGAATGTCATAGAATACAGATAGTATTTTAAGACATGAAGGGGAGGTGCCTCTGCTACAGAGAGAATATGTCTCGAGACCAGGATTAAGCCTCAAGGAACACTATATCCAGGAACCCAGCTAAGGGTAACAGACAATTAGGTGAAAGTTAGAAAGCCAGGAGTGTGTTGTCTTGCAAGTACATAGAGGAACATGTTTGAGGATCAAGGGCACAGTCAGCTGTCGTGAATGTGGTTAAATGTTCACATAGGATAATCCTAAAATGTCGATTGCATTTAGCAGCATAGAGCCACTGCTGATCATGTCAGTGAAATTTCAGAAGACTGTTAAACCAAAGAGAAACAAAATGATTATTGAAAAAAGACTAAGAAGTGAGTTAGTTGACAAACTGATTACAGAACTCTTCAGCGAATTCTATCTTTAAAAATAAGAAGAACATATAATCTTGGAGGTAATGACACTATTTAAAATTTTTGGATTGAAGAAGGTTGTTTGTATGTTTATAATGCTGAGAAAACAGAACCATTATAATGGGTGAGGATGAAGCCGTTGGAAAAAGAAAGAAATAACAGTCTATTAAGGCTGCAAAGGTAACTTTACTTGGGGTGAGTGTGGGGGATAGACATCTAAGGTCACTTCAACCACTGAACTGGCTATGATTAACTTGGGGATTATATTTAATTACGAAAGAGATATTTATATTCACTTAATATTTTATTAAAGGTAATTTTTAAAAGAAAAAACAACTAGTTCACATGTGTATATTTATCTTGGATGAATGTAAAAATAAAGAGTTAATGATTTGATATATTCCTTCCTTTCATAAATAATTTGAAGCACCCACTATGTGCCAGGCACTCGGCCAAAGAAAATTAAGTTTTGTTGCCGATGCTAAGGAACATTTGTAAACTTGACTCTTCACACATACGACTGTGCTGCAAGTTCAAATGACTGAAATCTTAGTCTGCACAACTCATTTCAAGACATCCCTTCTAATTCCTCCACAGTGTGTGTGTGTGTGTGTGTGTGTGTGTGTGTGTGTGCGCGCGCGCGCGCGCGCGCACGCGCGTTCACCCAGACGGATTTATGGCAGAATAGTTAAAGCTTAGTTGAGATGAACACCTGTCAGACAAAAGAATTTCACTTTCGCTTTGAGAAATAAGAAAGATTTGGAGGAGTGAGCAATACATTTGGTAGACATTTGTAAGCAAAACAATGGGCAGACTATTTCATTGGTGCCAGATAAGCAAAACTATAGGAGATTAGAAAAAACAATCATCTGCGAAACAAACAAAAAAGATCAAATTACATAAATAGCATTTTGTTTTTCAATTTCTAAAAGATGCTTTAAGGCTGATGTTGGATATTATAATAAGTGAAAAAGAAAGACATTTCTAATTCCAGAACTTTTCTTTATACCATTGATTATTTTTTTATGGTGATAAGGATAATTTTAACTACTTAATATGAAGGTAAATTTTATGCTGCTTTGTCTTTCTAGAATGATGAGCAAAAGAGAACTCAGCGGGGAGTGAAATGATTCACTCTCTGAGGTGTCTTATTTCTTACACCCAACTGAGTTGGCAAAGGTTAGCACACTATTAAAATTCAAGTTTTTGCAAATGTATTTCATTGGTAGTCAACTCATTCAAGATATACCAGTTTTTAGCAATTATTCTCAGTGATAGTCTAAGTATTTGCCAAAGAGTTCTCTGCCTCACATGGAAAAAGAATCCAGTAACTCCATGCTGGGTAAAACTTTAGTTGCTTAATGATGATAAGCTAAATGAAAGGACAGATAGAAGGCAGTTTGAAACAACCACCTCCATGGTAACTTTGAATACCAGAAAAATAACTAAAAGAATTAAGAAGCTGTTCCTTCAGTGGCTGTATTTGGGGATTTCATAAAAGAATACATACGTAGGCACATCAGATAAAATGCAAATGTTATCACATTGAAATGTTATTTTTTCACCTGGGAATTCGTTGTTCAAGTGATTCTGGGAGCAAAAAAGACAAGCTTCTCAAGTTGCCAGCATAGCATTGTGGTTCCTGCTGGCTTTGGAGACAGATACATCAGGGTTACTAAATTGGTGACAATTCTTATCTCATAAGGTTGTTGCAAGGATTAAATGATACCACAATTTTCAATGTTTTATATATAGTAAATACTCGGTAAAACATATACAAATATTTGGGAGGGAGGTGCTGATGACTGTTAGGAATACATTGCTGGTAACAATTTATACACTCATGATCAAAATCCCCAGAGTCCAGCTCAGTGAAGAAGAGAGGGCACCATCTACATCATGACCAATGTCTCTGAAGGCAAACCACACCTTATTTCTGAAAATAAAAAAAGAGAGAAGTGGAGCGGCTTCTATAAGCCAGAACAGGGAAACGGCAGTTAAGAACACATAAATGTGTTCTGTTATAATCATAGCTGAGGTTAATTAGTTATTTTCATGATAAGACATGCATAAGAAAAGGGAGAGTTGACATCACATCCAGCATAGTGAGGGTATATATCTACATGGCTGGGAGAAGTCAGGGATATCAGAGCATCTTCTCACTACAGCTCAGCTAAACTCACATCTCCTGTCAACGTGTCCTACAACTGCTGCTCTGGAAAATTCTCCTCCTGCTCCCTTGGGGGCTACCTGCGCTACCCAGGCTCCTCCTGTGGCTCTTCCTACCCCAGCAACCTGGTCTACGGCACTGACTTCTGCTCTCTCAGTAACTGCCAGCTGGGCTCCTCTCTCTGCAGTGGCTGTCAGAGGACATGGTGGGAGCCCACCAGATATCAGGCACCCTGTGTGGTGTCCAGCCCCTGCCAGAAGTCCTGCTACCACTCGAGGATCTCCACACTCTGGAGTCCCTGCCAGTCAACTTATGCTGGGTTTCTGGGCTCTGGGTCCAGCAGCTGCTGCTCCCTGGCATATGGATCTAGAAGTTGCTATTCAGGGGGCTGTGGATCCAGTGGCTTTAGCCCTCCGAGTTTTGGAGTGTGTGGCTTCCCTTCCCTGCCCTATGGATCCAGATTCTGCCACCCAACCTACTTGCCTTCTAGGAGCTGCCAAACTTCTTGTTACCAACGAACCTGTAGATCTAGCTTCTACTACTGATCAACCTGTTAAGAGTTCTAGACTGTGACTCCACAGTTATCTCCCTCAAAGTCAATCTTAGCTATTATCTGGCTAGAGTCTATACTCTACTACCTAGAAGAGTGACAATTAAAGAAAAATTTTATTAATATTAAAACCATTTATCTCATAGAGACCCATTCTGTTTTCTTCTATTTTCTTTCTTACTTCTCAAGTTAAAAATGGAGCAAGAGGTACTTTTCCCTTTCAAATAAATTCATTTAACCTGATATCAGATCACAAGTCTTACTGTTAATTTAAAAAAAAAAAAGATGTCTGTTGGGAATTCCAAACCTACTGTTCTTTGTCTAAAAAGAAATATTTAATTTAAGGAGTAGGTTTCCAGGTAAGTAGAATTCTCTGACAACACAGAGTTAGGTCCCTGGAATTTTGGGCAAGAAGAATTAGAGCTTGAGCAGGAGATTATCCTAAACTCATCTGTGCATGGTCATTTCAGCCTTATCAGGATGCCTTACCTTGGTTAAACTACTAATAGTTCTGATCCAAGAAGAAAAGCTTCAGCAAGTTGTATCCTGGCTGTTTTAGATGAGGAAATTGTCAAAACATTTCTCATGAGCCTTTTTCACAGACTGATGAAGCCATAACAATGGAATTCTGAGGTCATGATATTAACTGACCACAGTAACTGGTGCAATGAAACAAAGATCTTAAGCAAGCATAAAATTAAACATATATGCATATTATTATAATAAAAGGAATACAATTTCTAAGAGTTATTTCTTACATTGGTGTTTCACTCTCTCCTCCTTCTATTTGGCCCCTATAAGGCCATCTGTTTTCATAGAAGTCATCTGAGAACTGAAAACATGGCAGTTTCATGAGTAAGTAATATTAACTGAGAGGGAAGACTTGACCTCTTATATCTTGGGCTTAGATCTGGATGTGATAACTAGATAGTCTACTCAATTCTCTTGTTTTGGGAAATGCAGTCATCTATATTTGAAAATACCTAAGTGGGAAGAAAAATATGTAAGTGGATGTGGGTAGCCCATTGTTCCTTGCACTCTTGAGTGTTTTCCTCTTCTCTCTTCTTCCTACAAGAACTAGGTTTTGTTTGCAGATCTCTTCTTATCTACATATAGTCAGTTCTTTAAATGAACATGGCTAGCCCCAGGTGTCAGCATCGAATCTGGCTAGTCTAAGGGCACCCCAATCCCTACTGAAAATGATTGGTTCAGGATGGAGCACGTGATCTGACTTAAACCAATGAGAAACAAGGAGTGATGTGAAGAGGTACTTCTGACAAGTTCTTCTTGTAGAGTGTTTTGAAGCAACCATCTCATTCTCTGGACTTTGTCATACCATATATGGAATGCTGCATGCATCTTGCATATGGCCTCAAAATTAAACCATCACATGGAAGAGGGCAAAACTAGGAGTAATGCTGGGGAACAGAGCCCAGATCATCTTATTTTTGGACTTTGGTAAGTGTACGCCAATAAATTTTCCTATTACTTAAGCCATTTTGAATTACAATTTCTGTTTCTTGTAGCTAATGTTTTCCTAAGTGAGACACTCATTTAAAACCTGAAACAATCCCTCTTCCCAATAAGGCCCCTTAATGTAATGTTAAAGAGCATTTGCAGCCCACCTCGGCCCTCTCCCAGTCTCTTCTCATCACTTCCCACATACATACACTCCATCAGCATGCACTCCTTCGATGCTACCTACTCCCACTTTCTTGAACACATTGTGCAGAACTGAGTTCTTATACAGTCCAGTACCTCTAGAACGAATGCCATTTCTCTCTTACCCTTCAAATCCACGGAAATATTGTCTCTTCTCTCACGCCTGTTAAGTAGACTCCACAATCAACAGAGTCATTTATTCCCTACACAATGCCAGTATTATATACGCTTATATTTTTGCTGATTCCAAAATCATTATTTTTAATATTTAAAGTATTATTTTGTTTAATCAGTGCTGTTTTGTTTGTTTTTTTTTAATGTTGTTATATCCTCAATGAGCACAATGGAATATTTTCTAACAAAATCTGGCTAGTAGTAAACAGGCAAGAAAAGTTTATTTAATGAATGAATGAAATGGAGCTAGGATGATCATTTCCAGGACATATTATGTCAATGACATCAAATATGAATTCATTTTTGCTGGTTGAAGTCTATTTACACAAGCTAGTTGCCGTCAATCTTCTGGTCATCATTGTCATCAAAAATGCTAAATCATTGAGATGGCACATTATCACAACTGTGGTACCCACAGGAGAAGTGGAAGAACTCACAAAGAAAATCACATTTCTGGATCACATAAAAGCAGAAAAATAACTTCAGCATAAACTAACCTTAAAGGCAGGACAGACTAAGTGCCTCTGGGGAAAGGAACAAAGCAAGTATATAATTACTATAATAAACCATGGCACTTGTACATACAAGACGTAATAGAACAAGGGGTTGGAAAATATGGGTGTTAATGCTCAGATGGTCGAGATACTATGGTTCATTCTCTTTTCCAATCACTCATTATTAAGGGCTACAAAGACACTCTGTAATGTTTTCACTTCTTCTATTTTTTATTTTTTGGCTATTTGAATCAAAGTTGATATAACTGAATTGTAAATGAAATTATTTAGAAAGAGTTTCAGAGAAGAAATGATGTCACATGTGTGAATCCTTTTATTATCATATTCTGAGAATCTATTTATCACTAGAAACAGAGAAAGCCATCAAGAGACCATTTCTATATTCCATATAGGATCATTATTATGGTCATTGTGTCATAATTTTGAATATTCCAGAGCCTAAAATATTTTTTCTGTGTGCATTACAGTGACTGAGAAGGGTTATATGGTACTTGACTTATTTTAATAGAAAGTTATATCTGAAGGAAGTTAGTCATTCCCCTCAACACAGTCTTTTGAGGTGGACCAACGTGTTCTTGGCCAGAGAAACATACTTTTTATTTATTCTCAGAGTTACTCTCAAATACAATAGGACTATTCATTTAAATTTATGGATTTCTACCAGCATGCATGGCAGCTAATAGTCTACTGACTTCAGTCTTTGGTCTGTCCTGTTAAAATTTTCACAAGTAACCTTAATGAAGATTAGATGGCTTAAATAAAAGTGCAAATTTCTTTGAGTAGGTAGATTTGACAAGATGCCATTTAACGTCCTATTCAACTCTAAGTCATTAAGATTCTGATAGAAAATCACAGAATGTGACAGCTGGAAAGGACCTTAGAGATCTTCTCATTTAAACTCATTATCTTATAAGATACTCAGAGATACAAAGTGACTTGTCCAAATTCATACAGTGAATTAAGAGAACCAGCAGGGCTAGAAGCCAGGTTTTTTCCCTCTTGGCCAAGTATTCCTCCATTGCTTTGCACTGTATCTGTATGAGTGACTTCTTGGTTGGAGAAGAGGGATGCATTTAAATTAACTTAGGCTATTTGGCATAAGTTTGGTTGGTGAGATAAAACCGAGGCATGATAGAGGAAATAAAGTGTGGGAGAACTGAGCTGAATTATGTTACTTAAGGGTGGCTCTAATTTTTAACTTTTTATTACTTTAATACAGATGAAAAAGATTAGAAGTCTAATTGATTAGAAGTATAGCATAGCCACATAATCAAATATAAAAGCAATATAAACTATTCAATCTTGTACCTACCAAGTGCCAAGCTCTTGAGAGATGCAGACAAGCTGACTGGACCTTTAATGGGGATGATAAATATAATCCAATCCTTCAAAGAATGGAATGTGCAACATTTACAGATACAAACAACATAATCTTAAACAAAAAAGGTACTATGTTTACTTTACCTTACAGTTGTGTGTGAATCCCAGATTGATGTTGCCATAAGAACAACATCTTGGTCTGCATGAAGATCCTTAATCTGAATGAGAAATAATTGCTACTTTTATTCATTTATCCCTCAATGTGCAGCAGGCAGTTTGGTATCTTATATATATCATCTCACTTAATCAATAAAACAACTTTATGAGGGTGATACTCATAATTTTCATTTTAAAAATGAAGAAACTAAGTCATAGAAATTTAAGGGAAATGTTGCAGGTTATGGTTTGCTATTGTGAATCTTGACTTCGAATCCTGGCAGTCTGGCTCTAGAATCCTTGTATTTGCTTTCCTACTGCAAATGCTGATATTCCTCCCTCTGGTGGTTGGGAGGTGCCACTGCAGCTTCAATTATTTGCATACTTCAAGACAAGGAGAGACCAGGAAATTGCTGGTCAACCATTTACTAGCAAAGCAGCCGTCAGCAATCAGGTAACTATTTCCACCTGTTTCTCAAGACTACTAGAAGATAAAAACATACATACATAAGAACAACTGCCAGGTAACCAGTTGTCCTAGCCTACGTCATTCTGTAGTAATAAGCCAGGTAACTCCCCCTATAAATCCAGCACCAGCCAAAATCTGTACCTACTCATGGAACCAAAATTATATGCTGAAACACCTATTAATTCAACACTTGATTAAATAGAATGCGCGTGTTAATGCCTCATCTCAAAGAGAAAAGAACTCATGGAGTGGCCTTATTCACAAATGATAGACCTGACCACGCTGTCTGATATTTGAAGATTTGAACCGCACAGGTATTCATTAATTTACTACACGCTGTGAGGTTAATAAGAGGGCTGCCTGCTGGAGGTGATTGTGTGAATGTTGGCCTCCAAGATGTTCTGCCTTTGCTCCTCTGAATTTGGCAACAAGAGTCTGTGCTGACAGAGAAAAGTGGTGCCCTTTTTCAGGGTAAAAGCTTTTTCAAACATGCCCATGTACAACCAAACATTATTTTTAAATAATTGACTCAGCTCGCCCCATGCTAATAAGTGGCTTCCTTGATGATTTTGTTCTTATTGCACAAATGGGTAGCTGAATGGTAGCCACGGTGATTATTATTTTTTTCTTTAAGCTCTATACCTTTGCCAATTCTTGGAAATCTTGGGTATGTCAAGGTTTCAGAACTCTATCCCTTCAAACGCTTCACTATAATTTGAGTAAATTTTTATTTAGCACCTTCTATTCATTAAGTTTTCAAAATGCATTTACGAGTTCTTGTTATGCGCCGGTCAGGCAGAGTGCTCAGCGGTGGGGATACCCTGGTGAGAAAGATACACATATTTCTTGACTCCGTGGAACTCACGGTGGCAAAGGCACCGTAAAGAAACAAATAAAATCACTATGAACTGAGATAAGTTCTGCGAAGGACAAAAGTTAGACCTTGAGAATGGAGTCCCTTTTCAAGGAGAGTGATGAAGGAAAGCCACTCTATGAGGTAACTCTTAAGCTGAGACACAAAAGATGAGGAGAGGAGCTGTACGTAGAGTGGGAGAGGGCAGTGAAGGTGAAACAGACAGGCAGCTGCGCGTGTAAAATACTGAGGCAAGGAAAGGCTCGACCTGCTCAAGGAGCTGAGCAGAGGCCTGTGAGAAGGGAGCATTTGTGTCAGAGGGAAATGACAACACGTGGAGTTAGAAAAATAGACAGCAGCCAGGTCTTGCAAGGTGCTGGAGGCCAGGCTAAGGGGAATGGATCTTATTCCAATGGCAATGAGAATCCATTTAATACATTTAAGCAGGAGAGTCACAAGCTACAGTGGAAGCTTCTGTGCAATGATAAATACACATATGCATAAGAGTTAAATGGGTTGTTGTAGGGTTCATGTGGAGAGCATAATGGGATCTTTAATCACACAAGAGTGGTCATTCAAAATTATAAATCACTTGCATGTGTTACAAAGACATTATACATAAGTTGAGTGTACAGCTTGTCAAGCTGAATGTATTCAGAGGTGTCCTTTTAAATATGTAATATCCCCAGTCCATGACATATCAAGGAGGAGTTTGTGTAAAAGTTATTCAATGTTCCTGAATGTGCTTGGTTTCCTTCAGACCTAAGAAAGGGAGACCAGAGTGCTGTGCTAGGAATATACTTCTGTTGTTGCACTTTATAGAAATTGTGTTATAGAAATTGTGCTGTAGGTCCTGTGCCACGAGTATGAAACTATGCGAAGTACGGTATGCTAATGTGATAAATGTAGGCACTGACCATCATTCTGCAGTCAAAAAAACACTGAATAAACAAAAATGAAAAGCTTCTCTGAAACAGATTTGTTAGAAAGGCTAATTATCAACCTTTGCGAAGCACAAATAGAAGTAAACACCTACTTTGTGTAAAATACAATAGTAATAAAGAATGTGTCAAAATCCATTCGTAATTCAGAGGAAGTATGACTTCTAAATAGGAAGAACAGGGAAAAGCTTCATAAAGAGGCAACATTTAAATGTGGCCTTCAATAAGATGAGGAGAACAAAATGTTAGACAAAGATAAAGACGTTGATATGGCAATGACCACATCCAGTACTTTGGGTGAACAGTAAGAAGGAATTTCATTGTAGAGTCCTTCTCTCCCATACTGATCGACTGGACAGACCAAGATCTGGGAAGAATGAGGGTGGGCTCAACGGATCAGCTTCTGATTAAACATGTGTTAATCATATTACCATGTTCTGCCAAGGTGGCATCTCTAAAAACTCCAGTGGTAAATTTTAATCAGTATTCAATTGGCTGTTTCCACATACATTTCTTATTGTCCATTTACCAATATGGAGAGTCACAGTGACTAAGGAAAAATAAAATGTTAGCTTGGGTGGCATGTTGGGACTCACATTTGACAACCCCACCCTGATGAGTCATCTTTGGGGCTAACATGAAAGCCATTTTAAAGATTCGAAATGGACTGGCTTCTTTGTTATTAAGACGTCATTTTCATATATAACTAAACAAAGTGCTAATGAGATGTTATCCTTCAAAGTAGCTTAAGCAATGAAGCAGAAAGGAGACTTGAGAAGAAGCCAACACCCAGTTTTCTGAGTATATAATCTCCCCAGCAAAGAATCTGATCTTCAGACCCGGAATGTTGGGTACTTATAACCAACTTCAATCAAAGGTTTTAACGAAATGCCCCAGAGCCACTGCCAGTCACTCAAGAAATTCTACGATGTCCCACCACTCTCTGCCATCGTACATAGGTCTAATGCGACAAGCTTTGAAGATGGATTTTTTTTACCCAGCAGCTGCCTTTGCAGGACCTGGCTCCTGGACAACTTTCAAGAAGCCTGCAGAGAAACCACCAATTGCAAAGTGCCCAACTGTGAACAGGAACTGTGCACAGAGAGTGGCTGTGTGAAACGTGCCTGCCTCCCCAGAGTTGTCCAAACAACTTGCTCTAACTCCAGGCCCTGTGAAAGGACAACATGCCAATCAGGAAGTTCCTCAGCAGTGTTGGCGAGTGTTTCTCTGCCTTGCCAGTCAGGAAGCAGCCAGCAAATGTGTTCTGTAGTTCAGAGCTGCCAGCCTGTGAGCTACGTGGCAAAGTGTTGTCCACCCAAGACTTACGTTTCTAAGAGCTGCCAAACTCTGGAATGTGAATCTAACCAATGCCAGTCTCAGAGCCCTGAATCCAGTTCCTCTAGACCTCAGGTCTATGTTGCGTCAGGGCCAGAACTCCTGGAACCTTCTTCTAACATTTATGAACCAACTTGCTGTGTTACTGGTGGTTTGCAACTGCCTAGTATGTGAAGAATGTATAGAATATGTGTGGGAGATAACATATTCTAATTGGGATGAATTGAATCCTGAGATTAGGAACTTTTATTTGTCTAAATACTAAATTATTGTCCATGTGTTTGTGAGTGAATGAATGTCTTCTACTTTCTCCAAAGAGAAGAATTATTTTTTTTTCTTTTGGGCATTTCTGGTGGTAGGCTATGATTGGAAAGGATGTTAACTATTTTAGGTCACCAGAACACTATTTCTTATACAACAATGAGAGCTACAACCAGGGACAAATATGAGAACTTAAAAAGTCCACATTGCACTTTGACTACTGGTTATTATCGATGGAAACACTTAGCATTCAATCTGGCTTATTAACTAATGTGCTACTAATATCAGAAATCCATATAATACTGGCCTTTAAAGAGACCTGGAAACCCCTCTAGTCCTGTGAATTCTGATGGGTTCAGCTCTGTTGGAGGTTGCCCATGGAGTTAATCACACCAGAGCCATAATTCAACTCTGTGTCTACTCTCTGTCCATCCACTATTTTATCTGCTGTATCAAAACACTCTTCTTAATTAACTATGAGATTGAATCTATTGCTTGAAAAGTGCAAGAGAAATTTGAATTTCACCTCCATGGACTTCCTAACCACATAGTAGCAGAGACCTTTGAACATAATCAGTGCAAGTCTAGCATATTCACTACATTTCTGCTAATCTTCTTCCTCTTTTCACTATTTCTTAAGTGTTATTTGAGTTGAAAAAAATATTCTTTGTATTAAATAAATTTATTTCTCTTAGAGTTACAAACTTAATTGTCACATTATTATTTTTATTCAAGACTTTTATGTAACAGGACTTTGGTTTTTTCCCCACAGAATGAAAATGGTATAAATATTTGGAAGAAAAAAAGAGAACATAATCCCTTACCATAGTTTGTATAGTATGAACCACAATAAAAGAACACATTTGTAGTAGTCAGGAGAAGATGGGGATCATGCTCAATATGAAGATTATAAAACCACAGAATCGGAATCTGTGAAGATTCCTTAATTTTGTTTGGAACAGCTTGGCTATTCTGAAGCAATTGGTGTGCTCTTAAATGGATCTCTCGTTTTTCATGGTGACATGAGGTAGTGGTTAAGAGCATGGACTCTGACGTCAGATTTCCTTGGGTCTGAATCTTAGCTGTGTTGGGTGAAGGCTGGTTGAATCCCAACTGTGTGACTACGTGCAAGTTATTTTTTTATTATTATTATTTAAAAAAATTTTTTTTGTTTAGTATGGTAACATTGGTTTATAACATTGTAGTAATTTCAGGTGTACATCATTATACTTCTATTTCTGCATGGATTACATCATGTTCTCATGTTCACCACCCAAATACTAATTACAATCCATCACCACACACACGTGCCAAATTATCCTTTTCACCCTCTTCCCTCCCCTCTTCCCCGCTGGTAACCACCAATCCAATCTCTGTGTCTATGTGTTTGTTTCTTATTGTTATTATCTACTACTTAATGAGTGAGATCATACAGTATTTGACCTTCTCCCTCTGACTTATTTCACTTTGCATAATACCCTCAACGTCCATCCATGTTGTCACAAATGGCTGGATTTCATTGTTTCTTATGGCTGAGTAGTATTCCATTGTGTATATATACCACAGCTTCTTCATCCATTCGTTCCTTGATGGGCACTTAGGTTGCTTCCAAATTTGGCTATTGTGAATAACGCTGCAATGAACACCAGGGTGCATGTATGTTTACGCATTGGTGTTTTCACGTTCTTTGGATAGATACCCAACAGTGGAATAGCTGGATCGTAATAGTTCTATCCTTAATTTTGTGAGGAATCTCCATACTGTTTTCCGTAGTGGCTGCACCAGTTTGCACTCCCACCAGCAGTGTATGAGAGTTTCCTTCTCTCCACATCCTCTCCAACACTTGTTGTTTCCTGTCTTGTTAATTACAGCCATTCTGATGGGCGTGAGGTGATATCTCATTGTAGCTTTGATTTGCATTTCCCTGATAGTTAATGATTTTGAACATCTTTTCATGTGCCTATTGGCCATGTGTATATCTTCTTTGGAGAAATGTCTGTTCAGGTCTTTTGCCCATTTTTTAACTGGCTTGTTAGTTTTTTTGTTGTTGAGATGCATGAGTTCATTATATATTTTGGAGATTAACCCCTTACCAGATGTATGGTTTATAATATCTTCTCCCAATTGTTAGGTTGTCTTTTCGTTTTGTTGATGGTTTCCTTTGCTGTGCAGAAGCTTTTCAGTTTGATGTAGTCCCAATTGTTTATTTTTTCTATTGTTTCTCTTGCCTGGTCAGACATGGATCTTGAAAATATGTTGTGAAGACTGATGTTGAAGAGCGTACTGCCTATGTTTTCTTCTAGAAGTTTCATGATTTCAGGTCTTACATTCAAGTCTTTAATCCATTTTGAGTTAATTTTTGTACATGGACAGCATGTGGCTGTCCAGTTTTCCCAAAACAATTTATTGAAGAGACTTTCCTTTCTCCATTGTATGCTCTTGGCTCCTTTGTCAAAGATTAGCTGTCCATAGATGTGTGCTTTTATTTCTGGGCTTTCGATTCTATTCCATTGATCTGTGTGTCTGTTTTTGTGCCAGTACCATGCACTTTTGGTTACTATAGCTTTGTAGTATATTTCGAAATCCGGGAGTGTGATACCTCCAGCTTTGTTCTTTTTCTCAGGTTTCCTTTAGGTATTCGGGGTCCATTGTTGTTCCATGTAAATTTTAGGATTCTTCGTTCTATTTCTATGAAAGATGTTGTTGGAACTTTGATAGGGATTGCATTGACTCTACAGATTGCTTTAGGAAGTATGGATATCTTAACTATGTTAATTCTTCCAATCCAAGAGCATGGAATATCTTTCCCTTCTTTGTGTCTTCTTCAATTTCTTTCAGCAATGTTTCATAGTTTTCAGTGTACAGATGTTTCACCTCTTTGGGTAAGTTTATTCCTAGGTATTTTATTCTTTTTGTTGCAATTGTAAATGGGATGGTATTCTTAATTTCTCTTTCTGTTACTTCTTTGTTAGTGTATAGAAATGCAACTGATTTTTGTATGTTGATTTTGTATCCTGCAACTTTACTGTATTCGTTTATTACTTCTCAAAGTTTTTTGGTGGATTCTATAGGGTTTTCTATATATAAAATCATGTCATCTGCAAATAGTGACAGTTTCACTTCTTCCTTTCCAATTTGGATCCCTTTTATTTCTTTTTCTTGCCTGATTGCTCTGGCTGGGACTTCCAATACTATGTTAAACAGGAGTGGTGAGAGTGGGCATCCTTGTCTGGTTCCTGTTCTTAGAGGGATAGTTTTTCACCATTGAGGATGATATTAGCTGTGGGTTTGTCATATACGGCCTTTATTATGTTGAGGTACTTTCCTTCTATACCCATTTTATTCAGAGTTTTTATCATAAATGTATGCTGTATCTCGTCAAATGCTTTCTCTGAATCTGTTGAAGTGATCACGTGATTTTTCATTCTTCATTTTGTGAATGTGGTGTATCATGTTGATTGAGTTCCAGATGTTGAACCATCCCTGCATCCCTGGAATAAATCCCACCTGATCACGGTGTATAATCTTTTTTAATGTATTGTTGTATATGATTTGCTAGTATTTTGTTGAGGATTTTTGCATCAATGTTCATCAGTGATATTGGCCTGTAATTTTCTTTTTTTGTGTTGTCCTTCTCTGGTTTTGGTATGAGGATAAAGTCAGCTTCATAGACTGAGTTGGGGAGCCTCCCCCACTCCTCAATTTTTTGGAAGATTTTGAGAAGGATAGGTATTAAGTCTTCTTTGAATGTTTGGTAGAATGCACCAGGGAAGCTGTCTGGTCCTGGATTTTTATTTTTGAGGAGGTTTTTGATTACTATTTCGATCTCCTTACTGCTGATTGGTCTATTCAAATTCTCTATTTCTTCTTCTTTTTTTTTTTTTGGTGAGAAAGATCAGCCCTGAGCTAACATCCATGCCAATCCTCCTCTTTTTGCTGAGGAAGACCAGCCCTGAGCTAACATCTATTGACAATCTTCCTCCTTTTTTTCCCTTTTTTCTCCCCAAAGCCCCAGTAGATAGTTGTATGTCATAGTTGCACATACTTCTACTTGCTGTATGTGGTACACCACCTCAGCATGGCCTTCGATGCACACCCGGGGTCCAAACCTGGGTCATCAGTAGCGGAGCGCACGCACTTAACCACTGAGCCACGGGGTTGGCCCCGTCAAATTCTCTATTTCTTCTTGATCCAGTTTTGGAAGGTTGTATGATTCTAAGAATTTATCCATTTCTTCCAGATCTCCAATTTGTTGGCATATAGCTTTTCATAGTATTCTCTTATAATCTTTTGTATTTCTGAGGTGTCTGTTGTAATTTCTCCTCTTTCATTTCTGATTTTACTTATTTGAGCCTTCTCTCTATTTTTCCTGGTGAGTCTAGCTAAAAGTTTGTCAATTTTGTTTATCTTTTCAAACAACCAGCTCTTGGTTCTATTAATTTTTTCTATTGTTTTTTTAGTCTCTATTTCATTTATTTCTGCTCTGATTTTTATTATTTCTCTTCTTCTACTGATTTTGGCCTTTGTTTGTTCTTCTTTTTCCAGTTCCTTTAGGTGCATTGTTAGATTGTTTATTTGAGATTTTTCTTGTTTGTTGAGATAGTCCTGTATTGCTATAAACTTCCCTCTTAGAATTTCTTTTGCTGTATCCCATAAATTCTGGCATGTCGTATTTTCATTTTCATTTGTCTCCAGGTATTTTTTGATTTCTCTTTTGATTATTTTGTTGACCCAATCGTTGTTCAGTAGCATTTTCCTTAATCTCCACATATTTCTGGCTTTCCTGATTTTCTTCCTACAGTCAATTCCTAGTTTCATACTGTTGTGGTCAGAAAAGATGCTTGGTATTATTTCAATCTTCTTAAATGTATGGAGACTTGTTTTGTGGCCTAATATGTGATCAATCCTGGATGTTCCAAGTGCTTTTGAAAAGAACATATATTCTTCTCTTTTTGGATGGAATGTTCTCTATATATCTACTAGGTCCATCTGTTCTAATATGTCATTTCAGGCCAATATTTCCTTATTGATCTTCTGTTTGGATGATCTATCTGTTGGTGTAAGTGGAGTATTCAAGTCCCCTACTATTATTGTGTTACTGTCTATTTCTCTTTTTATGTCTGTTAATAATTGCTTTATATATTTAGGTGTTCCTACATTTGGTGCATAGATATTTACAAGTGTTATACCCTCTTGTTTAATTGTTCCCTTGATCATTATGTAATGCCTTTCTTTGTCTCTTTTTACAGTTTTTGTTTTAAAGTCTATTTTATCTGATATGAGTATTGGCACCCAAGCTTTCTTTTCCTTACCATTTGCATGGAGCATCTTTTTCCATCCTTTCACTTTCAGTTTGTGAGTGTCTTTAGGTCTGAATTGTGTCTCTTGTATGCAGCATATATATGGGTCTTGTTTTTTTATCCAATCAGCCACCCTATGCCTTTTAATTGGAGCATTTAGTGCATTGATGTTTAAAGTAGTTATTGATAAGTATGTACTTACCACCATTTTTTAACTTATTTTCTTAGTGTTTTAGTAGTCCTTCTCTGTTCCTTTCTTCTTCTCTTGCTCTCTTCCCTTGTGGTTTGATGGCTTTCTTTAGTGTTATGTTTGGGTTCCTTTCTCTTAGTTTTTTTCACATTTATTGTAGGTTTCTGGGTTGTGATTACCAGAGGGTCCATATACAGTAACCTATGTATATAGGAATCTATATTAAGTTGATGGTCTCTTTAGTTTGACCTCTGTCTGAAAGCTCTACTTTTTAACTCCCCTCCTCCCACATTTTATGTTTTTGATATCATATCTAACCTCTTTTTTGTGCATTTGTATTCATTACCCTCTTATCATGGAAAGAGATAATTTTTCCTCTTTGTGGTCTTTTCTTTCTCCCTTAGATAAGTCCCTTTAGCATTTCTTGTAGAACTGGTTTCTTGGTGACAAACTCCTTTAATTTTTGCTTGTCTGGGAAACTTTTTATCTCTCCTTCCATTTTGAATGATAACCTTGTCAGGTAGGGTATTCTTGGCTGTTGGTTTTTTCCCTTTAGCACTTTAAATATATCGTGCCACTCTCTTCTAGCTTATAAGGTTTCTGCTGAGAAGTCAGCTTACGGACTCATGGGGTTTCCTTTGAAACCTGAAGCCTCCTCTTGAGGCTTTTAGGATTCTCTCTTTATCTTTAATTCTTGACATTTTGATTATGATGTGTCTTGGTGTGGGCCTCTTTGGATTTATCTTGTTTGGGGCTCTCTGTGTTTCCTGTACGTGGATGTCTGTTTCCTTCCTTAGGTTAGGGAAGTTTTCATCTATTATTTCTTCAAATAGATTCTCTGCCCCTTTGTCTTGCTCTTCTCCTTCCGGGACACCTATAACATGGATGTTAGTGCGCTTGATGTTGTCCCAGAGGTCCCTTAGACTGTCCTCACTCTTTTTAATTCTTTTTTCTTGTACCTGTCAGCTTGGGTGATTTCCTCTAGTCTTTCATCCAGCTCACAGATCCATTATTCTGTGTCCTCTACTCTGCTTTTGAGTCCCTCTAGTGAATTTTTCATTTCCAGTATTGTATTCTTCATTTCTAATTGGTTCTGTTTTATATCTTCCATTTCTTTGTTGACGTTCTCACTGAGTTCATCCATTGTTCTCCCAAGATCAGTGAGCATCCTTAACACTCTTTGTTTGAACTCTCTGTTGGGTAGGTTGCTCATTTCTATTTCACTTAGTTCCTTTTCTGGGGTTTTGTCCTGTTCCCTTACTTGGAACATATTCCTTTGCCTCCTCATTTTCTCTCTTTCCCTGTGCTTCTGTCTATGTATTAGGTAGGTCAGCTATGTCTCCTGCTCTTCAAGAGGTGACCTTATATAAGTGATGCCTTATGAGGCCCAGCAGTGTGCTTCCCTCAGTTCTGAATGTTCCAGGAGTGACCCCTATGTGGACTACATGTGTCCTTCTGTTGTGGCATGATTGTTCTCCCTGTAGGTACCCAGAGAGGCTGAGCTATGCCCCTGGCCAGCTGTTGTAATGCTCAGCTGCTTGTAGTTGTTGTGGGCCATGCAGTCTCTTTATTGGGTTTGGGGGGCCCCAGCACAGTTGGCTGCAAGTTCTAATACCACATTTGTGTTGCAGTATTTCTTTTAAGTGAGTAGGACCCCAGCGTGGCAGGTTGTTAGGCTTAGTGGCTTACAATTGCTAAAAGCCTCCAGCCTTTAGGTCTCTTGTTAGCTCCCTGAGGATTGCAGCTGGGTAGGGCTTGCCTCAGGCATGGGAGCACCCAATTGTTTCAGGTTTTGGAAGATGGGGTAAACCCCCTACCTGGGTCTTTGAGAAGCACAAGTCTTCTGCAGCTGACAAGCCCCGCTGCCCACAGGTCCACACACACAGTCAACACAGTCCTGCCCCATATGCACGCTGCAACCTCCTGAAGTAGACCCAGTCTCTCCAAGGTGGGAGCCCCACACACTCCACCACCGCCGCACACTCTCCATCCGGTCGTTGCACGTACCCTGACACACAGAGGTGGAATCACTCACCAGTCTGCAGAGAATTGAGGCAGCTCACTTAGCAGACCCACAAGTTGCCCGAGGGCTTGTTGTTGGGTGGCGCCAGTCCCTAGGGTGGGCTGCTTGCCCTGGCTGAGCTGGATTAAATAGGTGCTCTAGTGGGTGGGGCAGACTCTGGGCTAGCAGGCCTCAGGGGGAACTCCAATGCTGTCTGCCAGTGTCTGTGTCAGCACGCCCACACCAGGCCACAATGGCTGCCACCAATGTCCCAGTCCCTGGAGAGGTCTCACCTCTCACCGAGATGCACTCAGAGCCTATCAGGTGAGTCTCTTTTCACCAAAGAACTGTGCACCTTTCTGGTGATTTTAGGATGCTTTCTGAAACAGGTGAATTTGTGCATGGGCCCTTTAAGAGCCCATTTTAATTTCTTTGTTAACCAGCTTTTCTAGGGGTACTCCCCCATGTTTTAGTAGCATGCCAATTCAGATATTATGCCACTTGTCTTGATTATGCTGGGTCCAAAAAATGCCCACAGCAGAAGCACTCCCCGGCTGAGGGCCCCACTCCTCCAGGGAGGGCTACGGACCTTTGTGCTGCTTCCGGGCAGCTGTAAAGTGCTGCAGCTTGTGAAGCTGGCATTTTTTCTCTCCAGAAGGGAATTTCTGCATCTTCCACCTCAATTAGGATTGCTGTTTGTTGCAGGAGTTCCTCTTACGCAGTTTTCAGTTCTCTCTCAGGGGTAATTTTCCCAGAATTAGTTTTAAGTTGCCTGCGTCTGTGGGAGGAGGTGAGTTCAGAGTCCGCCTACGCCACCATCTTGACTTCTCTCCAACACGCTGTACACTTTAAACTTAACACAATGTTATCTGTCAATTATATCTTAATAATAAAAAAAGAATAGCATTCAATTTTCTAAAAAAAAAAAAACTCTGGCACCAGCCCCATGGCATAGTGGTTAATGCCAGCACGCTCAACTTTGGCAGCCCAGATTCGTGGGTTCAGATTCTGGGCGCGGACCTACAGCCACTCGTCAAGCCATGCCGTGGCAGCAACCCACATACAAGATAGAAGATTCCCACAGATGTTAGCTCAGAGCGAATCTTCCTCACCAAAAAAAAAAAAAAAAAACAAAACTCCAGGGGCCCCTGTCATGGGGGCTTCCACAATATTGTGAGATTTACCTCCAGGAGCTCAACCAGATTCCCACAGTAAATATCAAAGAAAATTCTCTTCAGGCATCCAGCAGGGGAAGGGGAAAGGAACCATTTTGAAATACACCAGAGCATTCTGTTATGTGCAAGTTATTTAATCACTCTCTACCTCTGTTTTCTCAACTTCAGAATTGAGATGATAATAACAGGGCCACTGTGAGACTTAATAAGTTAATAATTTGAAAGTGCTCAGCACATGACCTTGTATATAGGAATTGCTCAGTGAGATTTAGCAACATGATTAGCTAGCTGGGATACTCAATATGGAGGGCAGAGGCGGCGGTTTGTAGACAAACCCAGAAATCTATGACAGATTAGGAAAGCTAGTCATCCAAAAAACAAGAGATTAGTTGTTTCGTATTTTGGAAGATGCAGGCAGCACCTTCTACTAAAGGAAAAGCTTAAGAGACACATGCCATGCCTTGTTGAGTTGGGCTGGCGAGTATCTCTGTGTCTATGACAAAGCTAATGTTGATTTACTTGTCAGCTCTTTGGGTGGGTTAGACACAAGTCATCCCAAAGAGGATGATTTAAACCTAAAATCTATAAAGCACCACTTACACAGGTGCTTCTGTAGAGAGGTGGAGTTGAGGGGGAGCTGACGGGGGTCTGAAAGAGGCTGAACATGTTTAATCCCAACAATGGGGACAGAGCTTGTGGCAGCCACAACAGCAGAGCATCTCTGCAGGCAAGAAATGTTGACATGAAGATTCTGACCATAGCAGTGATGGCAGTAACACAGCAGTAAGGAGAGATTTGCTCTGCACGGCCGCTTCTCAGGATTCCAGTGACAGCCAACCATGCAAACCTAGATGAAATATATTCACAGTGAAAATTGTTACTAATGCAACTCAAATAGAAATGTCTGGGGAGAAATTCAACTCACCTGAGTCATTGTTTCTGAAGAAAAGAGGGAAAACACAGCCGTTTCATTTGCCTTCCAGGTACATGTTCCTTTACTGAGTCTAGCTTGTTGGGAAGACAGAACATTGGTGAAAAGTGGCTATGTGCGGTGTGTGTGTGTGTAAGGGGACAGAAGGGGTGATGTGGGATGAGAGAGGGATAACAGTGTTAAACAGGGTTTTCATTTTTCAATTTACTTTGCTCGTCATTCTAGACTTTAACTCATTCTTTCCAGGCTGAGCATGATCACTCCCCTAAGGAAAAATTAACTGAAGAAGGGGCCAATTTCTAATCTAACCCAATGTGGAGCACATTGGAGTTCTTTATAGAGAGAAAGTGTGTGGACTCAGGTGCTAAAGACTCCTGGTATTGGAATAGAGAATGGTGTGGTGATGTGAAGAGGTGCTTGGTAGGCAATATAGCGTAGTGGGTAGAGACTTGGCCTTGGATTACGATTGGACCTCGTTCAAATCCAAATTCTGCCGTTTACTAGCTGTGTATCTTGGGACAAATTAACACTTCTGAGATTCAATTCCTTCACTGTAAAATGGAGATAATGCTTAATTCATTGAATGATTGTGACAGCTAAATGACATCATGCCCATTAAATCTTAGTGGAGAGTTTGTGTCAATATACACGAGATATCATTTGATACTTTATGTGATATTTGCTTCTTGGGCCTCAGCTTCAGTTTGTTCTCATGATTTCTCTATACTGGATTTAAATTTTAGGACAGGGACCAAGAAAAGCCCTCCATTATAGGTGCAAAGGACATAAGCTGTACGGAACATGACCCAGATAGTCTACACAGTACTCTCAAAAACTGTAGACACGCCTCAGTGGGCACATGCTACAGAACATTCTCCACAGATCAAGGAATTTGTTCCTGCCTGAGCAGAAAGGCTCTAGTGAGATTTGTGCATTGACATTACTTACTCTAGGCTCTTCCAGACATGGATAGCTTAACAGCATGCTTTTCTCCTAGAAGCCAAGCGTGGTGAATTTCAAGAACATTTCCTTGTCTATGCAGTACTGTGCCACGAGCCAAAAAAATAGATCTTATTAGTTTGGTTCTAATTATTTACCAGGCACTCTGTAGGTACTTTATCATTTTAAACTCAAACTACCCAACTGGATAATATAATTTTTCAATCCCCATGTTTTCAGCGAAGGTGAAGACATAGATAAGTTAAGTAGGTTGTCCAAGATAATACAGAGAGTAAGTGGTGGAGCCAGGATTTTAATCCAGTGAGTTGGACTTCAAAGCCTGAGCTTTAAGTCCTGACTTCTTGATTACATTACATGTCTCATTATTAGAGTGGCTCAAATGTGGGGAATATTTCTATGCCATATGGAGGGTCTGTACAAATAATGTGATTGAAAAATCTTGGGCTGGCTATATTGTTTTGTGAAATTGAAAAAAGATGGAGTCTTTTATGTTGAGGCACTAAAATGGAGCCGGGCAGACATGAAGAGGAGAGGAACAAATTCCTCCTTCAGGATGAACTCTTGAACTCATTAGATGCCTGAAATGCATCAGCAGGTCTTCTCAAGGAAGATAAGATTATCTGGGCAGAGACCTCATTCCTGTCAAGGTCATCTTCTACATTCCAAAATTTTAATGGCTTGTTTCAACCAATCCTCACCCCATGACTACCTTGAGCCTGGAATTTGTTAAAAGACATTCCTTTCCCTTTTTTTATTTGCCTTTGTAGCCACAACTATAAAACCTTCCTTCTCCCTTTCAGCCCTGGAAAATATAATTCAAGGGCTACTTGAATTTGTATTTTTCCTAGGCTGCAGTCCTAACAAATCCTGAATAAATATCTTTTTGTTTAAGTCTTTTCAGAGTCTACCTTATAATTGGTCGACAGAATTGTTGTGAATCTGTAGAGGAGACAATAAGACAACTAAGTATGGTTGATTGGATGGCTTATTTACAACTCAAGAATAAATGCTGGGAAGGAATTAGGCATATTGCATTGGAGATTGTAGAATATTATACATTTTCAATATCTTAGAAAAGAACATTAACTTCAAATCATGTGAAATTGACAGATCCAGGTGACAGGGAAGGTAGAGAAGGTGTGGAGTCATATTCTTCCAGACCATAAGCTTGATTGTCTTAATGTTGTTACTAATTCCATTTTTCATAGTCATTCGTCACCCCCCCCCTTTTTCTTTTGAGGAAGATTAGCCCAGAGCTAACATCTGTTGCCAATCCTCCTCTCTTTTGCTGAGAAAGATTGGCCCTGGGCTAACATCTGTGCCCATCTTCCTCCACTTTATATGGGATGCCGCCATAGCATGGCTTGATAAGCGATGCATAGGTCTGTGCCCGGGATCCAAATCTGCAAACCCCGGGCAGCCGAAGCAGAGCACACAAACTTAACTGCTGTGCTGCAGGGCCGGCCCCAGTCGCTACCCCTCTTCAGTCAAATAGTGTTTCTTTTGAAAATTTTGAGTTTGTTGTAGGGACATGAAGACAGCGTTTTGTTCCACAGTGTATCAGAGTCACCGAAACCTTTCTTGAAGCCAGAATATCTTTCTCTAGTTCTGCTTTCTGTTTCTACCTTCAGAAAGTTCTGATTACTCCCTCAGCCTGAAATTCTTTCATGTCAGGAATTGTTCCATATTCTTCCCCTGGAACTCAAATGAAAATAATGATAATTGATTGAAAAAATAGCTAAGAAAGGAGCAACAAACCTGAAGCAAGAACGTTATCCTTTTTTAGACAGGTGATAATTCACTACTACTGGTTATATCAGAGCTATGGCCTTGATAAGCAATAAAAAATACCATAAATAGGGAACATATAAAAATTAAATTTTGAACGGAAAAAAAAAAAACCTTTTCATTGTTGCATAGTACTAAATTGTTTGCCTGACTTTTTGTATAACTTTCTCTGGCATTATGGAAACAAATTTACTAATGGGATTCAAAGGGAGTTGTTCTTTGGATCCCAGAGGCAAGACCAACGTGGTTGCATCCAGACACAGGAACAAGGAAATCTCAAAGATAAATATCTGAAAACAGCTAAGTCCATTGCTCTTCTTCCATTACTCCATAAGGTATTGCTTCAAGCACGTGGCCAATTCCCCTGCAGGAATTCAGTAACTACTAATTGACAAAGATAATGAGAAAAGAAGACTGAAAATCAAAGAAAAGGCTAAGAATATGACCTCCCTTAGCAGTACATTGCTTTGTCACTATTACTTCATGGACAGTTACATGCTGCTTACTTAAATTGAGTGTGCGGAGTGTTAACATCAGATAAAAAAGCCCTCGCCCACTATAAACTCTGTCAGCCTTTACAGTCGGGTTATTAGCTGTTGTTCTTGTTTCCCCTTGGCATGAGCTACACTCACTCTGACACTCTGTATGTTAGGAAACCAATCTAATAATGTGTGTTGCAATTCTCAAGAACAAAGTACCTTCCTCTAGACTTTATATTTTATTAAATGAAACTGCAGGAGAGAGTAAAAAAAATACATTTTAAATTTTAGCTATATTGATATTCACAAATGCTATAATGTATTTATTCAATGATCAGATTTACAGTGAATCGGAGTAAGGATTTGTAATGGTCACAGGTGTATTTACCAGATTGAAGTTAGAACATTCATTACCACTGAGAGAGATATTTCTCAGAAATCTTTCCCAGGAAACAGAAACAGGCATCAGTGCAGTTCTTTCATTTATCGAGTCTATATTTGTTCAGCAGGTTGCCTAAAGTGGCTCTGCTCCCAGTTTCCAATCTCCTGGGGGCTGCAGCTGATGGTGGCTTGATCCCCAGGAGTCTGGTTTAATTTCCTGCAGTGAATGACTGTAGCAATCAAAGCAGTGATCTTGAGATGGTCCTGGAGAATATTAGGACCTGGCCTAATATCAGGCCAATCTTCAGGCTACAAATGGAATGCTGG
The DNA here is from genome assembly GCF_057802395.1 of Ceratotherium simum simum. Classification (NCBI taxonomy): domain Eukaryota; kingdom Metazoa; phylum Chordata; class Mammalia; order Perissodactyla; family Rhinocerotidae; genus Ceratotherium; species Ceratotherium simum. The sequence goes on from NC_141926.1 coordinate 15,387,443, forward strand.
ACAATCAAAAAACAATATGCTACACTCTGGCCCACGGAGCTTTCCTCTGGAGGACAAATGCCCAAAGCTATGTTTTGTTCTGAAAGATGGCCAATCTGAGTTAAGTGTTTCCCGAACCTCCATCAGGTAGCTGACTGAAATGCTGATGGCCTGAGTATTTGTGGTAAAGACCAATCGACCATTTTTGCTTGGGTTCTTCTTATGTTCCCTCATTTCTATCACAGTTACATTTTCATAGAGTCATAATTATTTCTAAGTCTGTAAGAGATGTTTAGTGAGCTTTACTCAACATACAGTTGAGTAAACACACTTGCCGTGATGTGGTTTACTCAAGCAGAGTCACAGCTAGAACTCAAGCCTGGTGGCTCTCATTCCCATGCCCCATTGACCGTACCGCGAGTGTCCCTCATGAGAAGTATATTAAAAATATTTAAATGTACCAAGCACAATAATTTTTAATGAGTCCTATATGTACACTAAAGGCCACACATAACACATAAAAATCTTTATTGGATCATAAATATAGCCTATCTTAAATTAATACACCAGATGTAGTAAATATTAATCTATCCGCAGAATTTCACATATCTTTTAACAAAGGTTGGGATATTGTTTTTCTAAGTGCATGGTTTTGTCACCGACTAGATGCCCCGAGGAACTCACGGGTAGGATTGGAAGCATTTAACTGTTTTTCCAAATTGTTTTTTTCCCTTTTTGTTATCTTAAGGACATGCAACCACCAGCCACCCTTAACCAGACCCTCACCACAAGAATACACACTCACCTTTGCCTTATTTTTAATGCTAAGATCTCTCTAGGAGGAGCTTAGGCCTTATCACTGTAACCCGCAGTGTACGTGGAAGCATGTTTTCCAACTGAGCCTGCACAAAACGAATACCCACCCCTCCCTTTTGAGTACTTATTCCTCACCCAAAATAAAAGATCCTTGCTTTCCCTTGTTTGAGGATGCCATGACTTTGGAAACGATTCCTCCTGGTCTCCTATTGGCTGCAAATACCCTTTACTTTGTGAGACAACTTCTTGTGGTATAGAGTCTTATTTAACTTGCCAGGAGGTGAACCCACTTGGTTCGGTGACAGTTTGTTGAATGATTAATAAGACCATAGGTCCCTTGTTTCAGAGATTCAGTGGATACTTTTCTATGGCTGTAAGTAGCCATTTTCCCTGACATCTAAATAACTGAACTGTATTTATCACCATTTCTGAAAGAGTGAGTCAGAATAAAGCCTGCATTAGATACCAACACCCATTAATATAAACTTCTAGAAGCCACAGCACAAAAGAGGAAATAGCGCTAAGAGTGGGTACTTTGCCTAGAATCTACACTAAGGTCATCTTGCCTTTCAATAATTGCTCAGCTAACAACTACAGCTGTCATTCCCTCAGGGGTTATTGCCATATTTCTGTCATCTCCTCTAATAACTTTTTCCTCCATGTGCGCCTCAGAGGGGCCCTCTGCTTAGCCAGTAACAGTCATTGCAGAACCCAGCTCTTGAAGGGCTGCCAAGAAACCGAGGGGAATCACCAACTGCCAACCAGCATGCTTGTACCCAGCCCCTGTGAAACCACCCCCTACACCTCTCTGCTTGTGGTGTGTCCAGAGCCTGCCACACAATCATTGTCTGCCTTTTTCTTCGGAGGTGTTTGGTCTCTACCACCCAGCAACCTGCACTCACAATTTTGGGCTACATGGACAGCCCATGACCACATTCACACGTCTCGTGGCTGGCGGTTCACCCCTGGCCTGTCTCATGGCTCATCTGTGACTGGGGGTTAGCAGCTGCTGACCTCTAGTGGAAGGCCTTTGCTTGTTAACAAAGCAGCTACATAGTCAATAGCTTTTGCCCTCGAGATCCCTATCTTATACTTTGAGGTATCTTGAGTAATCCCTCATAGTTGTCAATTCTTAATAAAGTACCTAAACATTTCTACCTAGCTTAGTTGAAAGAGGTGGGCAATCTCTTAAAAGATCATGTTCTATGGCTGTATTGTTTTAAAGAAAATCTGGTATACCCATCTATTGTTTTACTCTTCAGCCTTAAGATTGTTTTTATTAATTAAGCCATGGTTTACAGTCGTTCCTCTTTTTGTCAGTTTTTTTTCCTTTTAATGCCCTTTAAGTTTTTAAGATATGTTTTCAATACCACATCAAGTAGTTTTCCTTATCTTCTAATAACTTTGATTACTCTTTACTAGTTACTGCTGCAGAAATTTATCATTACTTCAATATTATTATGATTATTGTATTTCTCCTAAAATCTATGTTATTAAATGATTGCTAAAAAAAATAGAGTTAGTTATGACATTGTAGTGCTGCAATTTCAGCTAAAAAACAGAAAGGTATGGGACGGGGCAATGAGAACTATGAAAGGTCTGAGATTTTGCCTTGCTTACAAGCTAACAAGTTAACCTGTCACAGCTTCATGCATGCTGGCAGAAGACATGCGACACCTGGATCAGAGACAAAGGCTTTATTATTCATGGCAATAGCAGAAGTCAGAGTTGATCAATTTGCATCAATTCCCTGAGACTCAATTCCTATAGGTCCACAGGAAGAGGTCAGAGGATACCTGCACGTGCAGTAAGTCTTACTACAGGAGAGGAAATCTGAGCTCAAGAAGCCTGGATCACCTGCATGATAATGGACAGTAAGCATGCCTGCCATTTGCCCCGGGGAGATACACTTTACCTACTTTCCAAGGCAGTTTGCTGTAGAAATATGCTTGAAAACGTAATTCAGAACAGAAAGAACCAGTGACTCTGCTCTTAAGACATGCAGAAATGCAAGAGACCTAGGAGCACTTTTTCCCCCCTACAATATCCAACCCTTTCTCTATACTGCATTGCTTTGGTGAATTTTTCAGTGAGTATACCACTCCACTGGCTACTCTGATTAGTCTGACCAACAAAGGTTGCAACCAAATCTATTCAATGTGTCTCATTCAATATTTAAGTAAGGCTATTGTTAACAGTCTCCAAGCAGCATTCAATGGAGGGAGGCTGTCTCTCTTTCTAAATGGTCCAATCAGCAAAATCCTCAGTCACAGAGACTTGTAGCTCCAAGGAGCCCCAAAGATACCAGCACTTCTATACTGACAGCTCTTCACAATCAGGAGAATCTCCCTCGGAATTTATGGAGTGGGAAAGCACAGTCATACAACACTTCCAACAACAAAAGTACATTGAATTAGCCCAAAGGGCCCCACCCACAAGTTCACGTTGTCTTCTCTGCCCCACTGTGATATCTTCTAAAACCTCATTAGCTGAATCCAAGCATTCCACCCCCCCACACCCCACTGGACTGGGTAGAATGGTGACTTGGGCATCTATATCCAACAGAGCTATAAAAGTTTAAATCCATCTTTTCCCAGAAGTTCCTCAACAAATTTAAAGGGGTTCATATGGCCTCAGTCTCTCTTGGGGAAAAAAAGACCTTGGTCCTACCCTGAATCATATTTCTCTTCCAAGTGACTGATTTCAGGGTAGAGGAGAATGCAGGGATCAGCAGGTGTGGAGAGGGAGAGAGAGAATGGAACTCAGCACTAGTAAGCAAGGTATCTTTACTTTTGGTTTTTGGCCACAAGACACCTGCTAGAGGCTCAACCAACAATATCCTAGTGGTTTTAGTCCACTCAATGCCCTATATTGGGCAGCAGCATCATTGCTACTGACCCCATTTATTTAAGCCTTGGGAATCCTTTGACTTAGCAGTCACAGCCATGTTGCATTCCAGCTCAGACCACAAGGTTTGTATCTTCGGCTACCTCACACGATAGCAGACATTTTTTAAGGAGTACACCTGAATCTGGGGCATTTGCCCCACTATGAAGATAACATCGACTTTTTACCCACCCAGTTTCAACATAAGGGCTAGAGGAGTGTTCCAAAGTCATGGAAATTCTTGACTGCAAGAATTTACTTAGAATTCTTAGAGTCAGTTTCTCATTCTACAGTGAGTCAACTTCATCAGTGTTATAACCCCAATCCAAGGTGCTCAATGCCTCATCTCTGGCATCCCACAGGAGGTTGACTATCTCTGGGAAATTTCTCTGAGAGAACCAAAGCTTTCCTATAGATACGAGAACTCACTGTCAAAACTCTGACCTTTTACCATCATCTCTGAATGGATCTAATGTGGTCAGGCTGCAGGAGAGGCTGGAAGATGCCACAACTCTTCCCACTTCCTTTGCAGGAGTGAGCACATCACTTCCTAAGCCCACAAGAGAACCAGCAAAGTTCTAACAATTTAGCTAGTTTCTGATACTAGAATTAGTGAATTTTCCTTATTTAAAGTTCAGTGTAGGTGCACATCGCTATAATTGTTTTTTGAAAGAGAGTGGAATCTTCTGCTGACTCAGATAAATCTTTGTACTAGCTCTTACACTGGGGAGAACTTGGGATAGACTGCCAGATTAGAGAAAAGTTCCTCCTGCTCAAATCAATGCACTGTTTGATCAGCAGTCTTTGAATCTGTTTCCCAGGAATTGGCCTTCAATCACCTTCCCATTTCCTCCTTATTAATAGACAACAAAGTGTAGGTCCATATATTGCTCCATTAACCATACACTTTGGTCAACATGTTCACTCCATTCCACTTGATTCCCCTCAAATTCTATTAATCAACCTACAAGGTCTCCTTCTTCCCTCTTCCAGAAAGCTATGTCTCTGTCAATATCCAATCTTTGCTGCTGGGGGAAAGATGAGAATGTATGGGACTGTTTTTGGGAAAGGATAAGATGAAGGGATAAGTGATCCAGAGTAGTCACAGCAGAGTACAGAATTCTTGTGACTACTTTGCACACCCAACCCCTTCCCACCCTCTTTTTTTTTTTTCTGAAAATTCTTTAAACTTATCATGGGAGAAACCAGCCACTTGCTTCTGGTTTAGATAATAGGCCTAACAATACTTTATTTTCTTGATATTCTGATTTCCAAGCCAATGAATAAAAAAAAAAAAAAAGTGACCACTGGGCAAGCAAGGTAGTTGACAAATGCTCTACCCTGAGCCTCTTCAGTTTCTTCATTTCTTCAATTTTATGCATGATAATTAAAGTTAGTTCATTCATGCTCAAGCCTAATATTGGAATGCTATGTATCGGATGGTTATTAAGAAAGACATTACTTTCTTTATCATAAAATTAAGCTTTCCACTATCTTAGTGATGTTTCATATCAATTTTAAGGTGCCTACTGATTTGGGATTTTTTTTTTTAAATTAAAGCATCATTTGCTACATAATCCACTCCAGCAGCATTTGAGACAGGAAAGTGTCCTCTATTCTTTTCAGAATGGCCCTGCGTTCCTCTGGAAAAGAATTCTTGGAGAGACAACGTAGATGTGATTGGAACAGATCTTTTCCTACTTCCAACATGAAAAAAAATACAACTACTAGTTACGGTAACCAAATCTCAGGTTTTCAGATCTTTTCCACACTGAGTAATTTATCTGAATATAAAATAAGAGCATCTCTAGAGGTATCAGTTAAGGAAAAAGAGAGAGGTTTTCAAATATTAGGAGAAAACTTTCAGGGAAAAAAAAATCTCCTCAGCTTGGAAAAATAGAACTATTCTCTCAGAACCCGGGACTAGCCTGTGATAAAGACTAGGATAAAGACCTGAATCACTTAAATGTCAGTCTTTCAAACTGAAGAAGAGTGATTATCTTTCACGAAGTGTTATAAAATAATGCTTCAGAGGAAACAAATGTAGGCAGCTCAGGGTCTTCATTTGGCCCTGAGGGCTGTTCTATCTGGCAGGATAAAAGTTTGTTAGGGCCAGACTCTCAGATAGCTCCTGTTGGTTTTAGTGGGACTGCCGACAAGTCATAGCATTGCTATTTTGATCTCATTTTCTATTAAACAAAAAACAAAACGAGAAAATCTTTACACTACAAAATAATATTTCCTATTGTAAAGTCTCTCCCCAGAGTTTCTGTGTGCCTGGAGAGAGTGTGGAGTAAAGAAAGGTCAGGTGAGGTGCTTGTGCTGTGCAAGGAAATAACTGAATAAGGATCTTCTGTGACCTGAAGATGAAGTGCATTCTTCCCCTCACTGTAAAGTGCATTATGTGGGAAAATCCAAGACTTCGGTGACAAGCTCTATAATAGACCCGTTTCCCCTTTTCTATGAGGTTTATAGTAAATCTTTGCTTTCACTGTAAAAAGCTCTCAAAGAACCAAGGACAATGATTGGTTCTAATTTATAAAACTAAGGGCCAATGGATTGAAAATATGCATTTACATCCAAATGAACAGATTAGGAAAAATCAGAAAGCATGACCTAAATTCAGACAGACTGTGGCAATCCCTAGTCAATTTTCCTCAATAGCCATTTACTATCATATATATTGACCTACATTAGTCTTCAATCTGATATGAGAAATATTTGAGATAAAGTAAGAGAAAATAGAATGCATGAACTTAATAGAGAAAAACATTGACTAAATCATTTTCGTTCATCGTTTGAATAAATATTTACAAAAACCGTATGTTGGGCATTTTTAACAATGCAAACACAAATAAGGTTATAATGTCTTTAATACAATTATCACTGAGAAGCAAAAATAAGATGTAAATTGAATAAAATATAAGGTATGAAATGATCAGTATAATAGGAGATAGGTAAATCAGAAATGAGTTCAAATGGAAAAAAAATTACTTCTGGTTGGGCAGAAATGAAGGCTTCCAGGTAGTGATTATGTTTGACTTAGGCTGTAAAGAATAAGTAGGATGTGGGTAAGCAGAGACAGGGTGGAAAAGCATTCAAGACTGCAAAGAGGAAACCAGCAACGTAAGTGAGACATTTACTGAGAATGGCGAATACAATCATCTGGAGTTGCATATAAAGAAGACCTGACAGACTTATGCTTAGCAATGTATATTGGACCCATATTCTGAATAGCTTTGAATGATGACTTAAGGACCTTTGATTTTATTCTGTGGTCAATGGAGAGGTATTCAAGATAAGTGTAACCAAAGAAGAGACATTACCTGAGTTATATTTTACTCTTAATCTCATCCTTGGAAATAGGATAGAGATAGGAGTATTTGTAAGGATAGTTTTGTAACAGCTTAAGCCTATGTGACTAGGAGAATGTGGTACCATACGTAGAAATTCAGTTCATGGAAGGAGGAATCAGCTTTGGAGAAAGCACTATGTACATATAAATATTTAATTTGAAGTGTAAGGTGTCCCAGTGGAATGATCTAATACAAAATTTGCAAATGCAAGAACAGGGATCAGGAAAGAGAGCCAGCCTGTAATTATGGATATAGAGGAATTCATAAAGATCTATTAATTGAACCCTTAAGATTAATGAAATGCAGATTGATAAGAATGCAGAAGAGGATTAAGAAGGATTTATATTCTGAGGACTAGAAGGAGAAAAGGGATGTAGATATGAAGACAAAAGAGGTATTCTGAGTCATAGAAATAGAATCGTGGGATTAGAGCATTGCTGAGTTAGAAATAGGACAAGATTTCAGAATAGGGGGTATAGACAGCAATGTCAAATGTGCCATCAAGTTAAGATTGAGGGCAAAAATTGACATTGGATGGAGGGAATTCATCATTGGTAATCTTTAAGATAACGGCTTTAAATATTGATGAGGATAGAAATTAGATTTTAAAAAAACAGATGAAGAAAACAAGAAAAAAGCCTTTAAGACATGAGTTTAGGCAAGGCTTTCTTAGATACAACATCAAAAACACAATCCATAAATAAAAAATTAATAAATTGAACTTCAAAATTAAAAATGTCTGCTCTTCAAAAAGTCACTATTACAGGAATAAAAAGACAAGCCACAGACTGGTAGAAAATATTTGTAAATAATATATCTAATAAAAGAGTTGTATCTAAAATATTTAAAGAACTCTTCAAACTCAACAATAAGAAAGCAAACAACACAATACAAAAATGGACAAAACATTGAGCAATTTCTTCATTAAAGAAGATATACAAAATATACAAGATATACAAAATAAACAATGAATATACTCAGCATCATAAGTCACTAGCAAATTAAAACCACAATGAAATACCACTATACATTTAATAGAATGACTAAAATCTCTTAAAGTCTGACTATACCTAATGCTGGAAAAAACGTGAAGGAACCTGAACTCATACACTGCTTGTGGAAATATAAAATGATGCAGTCACTTTGGAAAACAGTTTGATAGTTCCTTAAAAAGTTAAACATCGGCCTATCATATGATTGAATCATTCCAATCCCAGGTATTTACCCAAGAGAAATGAGTGCATACGTCCATTCACAAACTTGCACACAAATTGTTCATAGCATTGTGTAGTTCGTGATTTCCGAAAACTGCACATAACCTAATTGTTCATCAACATATGAATGAGTAAACAAATTGTGTTATATCCATACAATGGACTACTACACAGCAATACAAAGAATGAACTATTAATACAGGCTGCGGCCTGGATGAATCTCAAAATAAGTATACTGAGTTAAAAAAGAGGAATAAAAAGAGCATATACTGTATAATTTCATTTCATTTCATAAAACTAATCCAAAATGGCAGAAAAAAGATCAGTGGTTTTCCGAGGACAAGGGTAGGGGTGGCTGAGGTGGAAAGGGGTGGAAAAGAAGCACTACAAAGGGGCATTAGGAGATTATGGGGGATAATGAACATAATTATTATCTTGAGTCTTGGTATATACATATGTCAAAACTTATCAAATTGTACTCTTCAAATATGTTCAGTTTATTATATGCCAATTATATCAATAAAGCTGATAAGATATACAGGCAAAAGCAGGAAGTTGAAAGAGACCTTGTAAAAGTGAAAGGGACAGAATTCAAAGTCTTACCTATGAATAATGGAAGGGATACCTCCACCTACCTGTCTTTAATAGAGGTATAAAAGGATGTGTTAATTAATACAAAACAGTTTCCTAACATCATCTGGGGAAAGTTCTTGTGTATGAATGAAGTGGGAATGAGTGGAGAAAATTTTGTTCAAATCATGTATAAACCATAATTTTCACACTCAAGAATGTTACAATATAATAAAAATTCAGTTGAATGTAGATTACCACCTGATAGCCTTATCAGTCACATAAACTCTACATTGCTGATCAGGGAATTACTTAATTCTTCCAGCTGACTATAATTTAAGATTTTATGCACGGCATCCAACAGGGGGTGCTAAAATTAGGCCACTTCATTATGTTGTAGGTTGCAATGCACTGACTCCAGATAATTGGTTGTCTTCTCTAAGCCAAGCTACGATGAATATTAATCAGTGATATTAGAATGGACAGCAGAAAAACTTGACAAAGGGTCTTCAGTCCCCCTGAACTTCTTTCTATCTTCCTGTTCTTTTATATTCCTTGAAAGTTGACCTTCCCTGGTGAAAATGCAAAAATGGTGAGAAAAGTATATAAAAGAGATTCTTGACTTGACTAAGTAAAGGTCAATTTTTATTTGATAAAGAAAACCTAATTTATATTTTGTGAATGCCATGATGTTAGTCATCAAATATTTACTAAGGATCGACTAAGTTTCCTCACATGTATTGAGAATAATGATCACGCCTACTCAAATAGGGATGCTGTGAGGATTAAATCAATTAATACATGTAAAATGCATAGAACCATATCTAGTACATAATAAGGATTCTGTAAACAGTAGCTAATAAGAGTTCTGTAATATAATCAGGAAATAAGACACATAGAGAAAGAATATTTTGCTTGCAAAGCAAAGGAGTGTGTGTGTGTGTGAAATAGGTAATGATAAATATACAAATTTAAAGCTGGAGAGATTTAGATTGGTAGGAATGTATTTACAAAGAAGGGGCTAATTTAGCTGAGGATTGAATGATAGTTAAAATGAAAGAATTATTCCAAAGGAGAGGAAGAATAGGATGAATGAGGAGATGATGTAAAATGAGGATGGATGTGGAGTAATTGGAGACACGAACAGACAACCCAAAAAGAGAAGAGAATCTCTATTGGGAAGCAGAGGAGGGCTAATCAAGTGCTTGGACAATTCTCTGTGGACAAAGGGGAGTTATCAACATTTTTGAGTAAGAGAGTCATACGATAAAATTAATTCTAGAAGTATTAATCTAAATGCAGTATTCAAGCTAAAGAGAAGACAATAGGAGGCAAGATGGCAGTGAGAAATGTATTTGTTCACCAAAGGGGAACAAAATCCAACTTGAATGATGGCAGTGATAACAGAAAAGGGAAAATGGATGAAAAGGCATAATTTTAGTGATCAAGGAAGAAAAGCCTTACAACAAATTTTCACTCTGTCCAATCTATGCTGCAATTTAATCACAGCACTCTCTTCTTGAAATCAGTTATTGGATCACCACACCTATAGAACAAAATCTTAACTACTTCCTTGATGATTGGATTAGATTCAGCGTGTGAATCTAGGTTTAGTTACTACACCTTGCGTCTAAGAACCCTTCACTGAAAGCATTGTCGTCATTTTTTCTGCCTTTATAGCTTTTGCTACAGCCTGAAGTGTCTTTCTCTTTCCCAAACCCTCTACCATTTTCTCTTATCCTTCAAAATCAATATCAAATGCCAATTTTAGGTGAAGCCAATGAGCAACATTTGCTCTTTTCTGTACACCATTTATAGAACTTAGTAAGCACTGACATGAATTGTGTACTTGTCTTATCATATATACAAGATTGGATGTGTCTGGCAGCAGAAATCAATAGTATCTTGGTATTATTGCAAGCATCTATCATAATGTTTTGCATATACAAGATGCTCAACAAATATTTGTTGAACGAATGAATGCAAGGTATGTCATTTATTGACATACCTTTATTGTTGCAATGCTCTGAGGATTCTTTACGCCTAAGAGAGAGAAATTCAGGATTGCTTCTCTACAGTAAGACAGGTAAGGACCCATAATTCATTGAAGAAACAGCAACAAAGTGGGTAAATCTGGAGGAGCACACAGGATGCCCAGTTCTTTAGTCTACCCCTGGCCCTTACATCAGAAGAGCTTGAAACCTGTAGTTTATAGGAGCCTGCTAATGACGTACCTGCTGTTATGCCTACATGAGCTCTTCCCTTTTAGTGACTCGGTCACTATCAAATAACATCAGTTCAACATTTGTTATATTAAGGTACAACTTACATTCAGGGCACTCTATTTTCTGAAATTCCATGGATATTTTTGCTGTGTTACCCACCCACAACAACAAAAAAATGCAAGTCTTGTAGGGAGCTCTAAAGGAATTAAACCCAAGGGGGTACTCTTTAGAATGGATTAAGGATGCCAAAGCAAGAAAATAAATTATTCTGGTATAGTGTTTCGCAGTACACATTTAACTTTTTCTTATATCTCAATATATCCTAAAAATGATACTAGATATTACTAATATACCCATTGTTCCATAAAATAATACTGATAGGGACTGGGGATCAGAGCAATTATGAAAATTACCCAGGGGCACATAGTTAGTAAATGATGGTATCAACATATCTCTATATAATGTCATATCAGATAATGGGACAAAAAACTGTTTGCGGGTTAAGGACCCCCAAGCAAATGTTCAAATGTTTGAAACCCTTTTGTTCAAATATTTTTCTCCATTTCAATTACTGTAAATTTCTTCATCTCAAGTTTTCTCATGAATACTTGAAATAGTAAAATTTACTGTAAAGAGTTGTGAGGATAAAATGACATTGCACATGTGGGTACCCGCACTGCAAGGTGTTGCCCAGAGTAGACGCTAAATGAAGATCAGTTTCCTCATATTCTACAACCCTTCTCTTCACGGAAAAACATTCATTATACATAATGAATACATAACATAAACAATACACACACACACACAAATATATCGATGTACTAATGATGCAGGTATTGGGCTCTTGCTTGTATTAGAGAAGAGCAGGCACAAGGAACATCAACATATAAATCTGATAAGCATTCAGTTAAATATAGCTGTACCTATTTATTACTAACGCCATTTAGCTGAGGCATCCAGGATATCACAAGAAGACTCAAGCAATGTGTACCAAGAGTACCAGGTGACAAAGCTGGGGAAGTGGGGATTGGGGTTGGGGGGACTCCTCAAACCCATCAGGTACAAATCATCAAAGGGTATTGTTCCCTGACCTAAAATACTGAGATAATTTCAACCTGTCAGTACAGGCCCTCAGAGACTATATCACGTTCTTTTCATATTTCTATCCTTGGTAGTAAAATAGTTCTATATTGGCTTGTAAAGAAACCAATCTTCTATTTCAAAGATTCTACTCCTGGACAGAGGGAGACTCAATCCGTGTGGGCGTTTTCGTTAAACATTAAAATAGAAGAAAGTGCTGTGATTGCCGTTGAATTTCTAGCTAAAGGGCATTGGAAATCAGATCCAGCAGATAATTAAAATTTCCATTAAAATAGCCATTGGAGCCACTAGATATGTTGGTAGATGAAAAACACAGTGAGATGGCTGAGGCTAAATGCAACCATGTTTTCTAAACCAGTTTTTACCAGAAAATGTATCCCCAAATTGCCTTCCAAGTACTCATACTTAGGAAAACTTTACATTTATTCTGATGCTATTGCTCATGTAAAGCAGTTTAGAAACTCCTCTCTGGAAATTGACATGAGAACCAATGGAAGAAGCAGACCCACATCCACATCCACGTCTTAATCATTATGTCTCTTTTTTTTTTTCCAAGAATAGTAGTTTTCAGTTGGGACGTGAGTAACCATGAAATACATAGCCTATAATAACTATGAAAAATGTCATTTTGTTCAACTTTCTTTAAGTGGTTTTGTTTATTTGCTTTTGTCACAGAAGGATGTATAATTTTAACTGAGCCCAATGTATTTATCTATATTAAGAATACTTTAAACTTCAAATAAGCTTTCAGCATGACTCAGTTTATTTATTTATTGAAATGAAGAAAATGGGCTTGATTTTCTAAAATGAAGATATTTTGGTGGGAAGTCATTTTCTACCAGGATTCAACAATAAAACAAAGTACAAATTTGGGTGCATTGACATTTTCCATTTTGTACTACTTTTAAACTCTTTCTGCCCCAAACCATATAGGTTATAGGATTTTTTACATTCTTTTACAACATACTTGCTTTTAAGTTTCTTTTTTCGACAATTTCCTAAAAGAATAGAATTTCCTCTCAAAGAGAGCTAACTTGCCATTGTTTCAAAGAAGTTTTCTACAACTTTTGAAGACAAATCCAAGAGAGGCATTCTAAGAATGTTTAGGCAGAGGTGGTTATAATTGGAATACGTGAATGACCTTCAAAAGTATCTGTTTGGGTTGGATAATTTAAGAAGGAGAGATCCTATTAAAATTCAGTCACTCTGCTCTGTAGAAATGATGGAAGGCCTTGCCAGGAACATCCAGTTTTATGAGAGGTGGGAGCACCACTTCCGGGCTATAATGAAGAGTTCTGATGCAGCCTCACACAACAAGGAAGAAGAGAGTCTGTACACACGATCATCACCTTCCAGGGATATATAAGGGATCAAGCCAAACGAGGGGCACAGCGAAACTTGAGACACTCGCTTTTTTCCAATCAACCCTAGCCTGCTCTCGGAACCTCACCATGTCTTGCCACAACTACCGCTCTGGAAGCCACAGCTTGGGATCCTTCAGAAATCTGTGTCATATTCCTCTCACCTCCTCCATTTCCCTCTGCTCTACAAATGTGAGCTCTGGAGATGTCCTCTGCTTGCCCAGCAGCCATCAAGACCACACCTGGCTCCTGGACAACTGTCAAGAGACCTGCAGTGAACCGACCAGCTGCCAGCCAGCCAACTGTGAGCCCAGCAACTTGGAAACTTCTCACTGCCCCTCCACTGCTTACTACGTGTCTGGACCCTGCCAAGGAACCACTTTTCTTCCGGCTGCTTCTTACGTCTCTAGCTCCTACCTCCCAGCATCTTGTAGACCTCCGAGGTATGTGTCCAGCAGCTGCCGACCCCTGCGCCTCCTCCCTTACGGATGCCGCCCCTTGGGTTGTTTGCCCTGTGGTCCTCAACCCCTTAGCGTCGTGTCCAGCTGCCTCAGACCTCTGCATCCTCTCTCCATTGGATACCGACCTCTGACCCATGTGTTCAGCACTTGTCGTCCATCTTGCTCTGCACTGGGAGGCCAGTACCCTCCTTGTTCCAGTTTATAATCATGCTGAAGATCCAAGGCAAAAATTCCAACTCCATGGACTTTTGCTTCTTTCCTAGTAGTGACTGCCTTTTCTTGTTTTTACTGTGCCTGATCTAATGCAAGCTGCTCCTTTCACATTTTTAACTCTTTTTTTCATCTCTCTCTGACATCAAATTATTTGGTTTACAATGTTATTCATATCGCTTGGGTGTGGGAAGAATTTCTTTGGTTTATGCTGTAATAAATGAGATCAAATCAGAATTAAGATTCTGGTTCTTCAGTTTGTCTTTTATTTCTTCATTATAACGGAGAAATGACCAACCTCAACTTCTTGCAAAATAAGTAACTAGGACTTGGGACACTCAAACATATGTTCTTATCTGACAATAGGGGTATGGCTTGATGGTTTATTCCTTGAGCTGCTTTCTAGATCTCGCCTCCTATGTACTTGAGAGACCCCAAATGTTCTTGGTGGAAGTTATTTTGAAAAGGCGAGATTAGGAATGATCTCCTTATCTCTGTCTTCCAGTGAACATACTTCCACCAGAATGTCCTTTCTAATCACAAACTGAGCCATATTTCAGGCCTGCTTAAGCGTTTGATGGCTTCCTATGATCTTTTCCCACAAAATAAAAAAAACAAACCCCTTACCATGACGTCAGCTTCCTTCATTGTCTTTCTTCCTGCCACCTCTCTGGCTTCATTCTCCTCTCTGTATTGCAAACGCTAAGCTCCTGCAATTCTGACTTACATGTATGTCCTCAAACATGCTGCTTTTTACAAGGATCCACCCTTTTGTATGTCATTATTAAGACCAGGATGCCCTTCTGATCTATCGTACCTTGAATACTCACACTCACTTTTAAAAACACAGTCCAGTTTCATTTATTAAACTGTTGATTTATTCAGCAAAATTTTTATTACCTACCATGTCCCAAATCGTCCTTTGCCAGGCACAAGAGATACAGAGGTGAACAAGACAACCCTGAACTATCTCAGTATTTACCAGAAGTCATGTACTATGGGACATATCTCTATCAAAGGAACCTTTTTCCCTCATTCAACGTAAAATGTGTAGGGGTATATATTTCACAAATTAAAATAAAACTAAGCTATGAAGGCATGAATGTTCACCTTTTTGAGGAACCGGAATATCTAGAAACTGTGTCAGCGTGCAAGAAAGACAATGATCTCTAGGAGCTAACTAGTAACTTCTCTTTAGAGGTTTTCTCTTTAGACGGGTTCTCGGAAGCCAACTTTTGTTATGGACTTGCTGACACTGGAGCTGAATGCCGGTTCCTCCTATCATCATGTTCATGCTGCTGTTTTAAAATCCATTCTAGTTCATTCTTTTGCTTTACTTGCCTGGCACTCCTAGATATTTTGAGAAATCTGCATCGTTTATTTTTCGAAGATTTTCTCAGGCCCTCTCCTTGCTCCTTTCCCTAATAAGTAAATCACACATTGACTTAGCCTGTCTTTTATCTCAGACATACTTCTATTGTTCGTCTTGTTGGATTGTTTATTTTTAAAATAATTTTAAATGAGATTTTAGTTGAAATGTAACATACATGCTAATTTGTGCACAAATCATTACTCCACAGATGTGGCCGTTATGGTGACTTCTAACCTTTTTATTAGTTTTGTCTGTTCTTGAGCTTTAAAATAAAATTTTATATTATCTACCTATTTGTCTCTGGCTTCTTTTATTAAATATTGTGTTTGTGATATTCTTCCATGTGTTATATATATGAGTAGTCTATTTATTTTCCTTGATGTGTAATATTCAAGCTACTAAAACACCAAAATTTATTTATCCATTCTGCTATTGATGATCATATGGGTTGTTTCCAGTTTGGATTTATTAGAAATAATGTATAGAATACTCTTTTAATCTTCTTCATATCTTTTGATATACATATGGAAATATTCCTATTGGGTAATATATTCAGATGTGAAAGTGATAAATTGTATGGGCTGTGCCTGTTCAGCTTTATTCTACACCATGACAAAGTTATGCCCTACAGTTATACCACTATTGATTTCTACTATTAGAGCATGAAAATTCCGGTTGCTCTATGGCCACATCAGTATTTGCAATTGTCAGTCTTTTTCAATTTAGCCATTCTAGTGAATATGTAGTTATAACAAATGTTAATTTTATTTTGAATTTCTTTGATGACTCATCAAATTGAGAACTTTTTTTTAATGCTTCTTGGCCAATTGAATATCCTTTTATTGCAAAGTAACCATTCATACCATTCATGCCCATTGCTCATAATTTTGTGTGTGTGTGTAAGATTGTCCCTAAGCTAACATCTGTGCCAATCTTCCTCTATTTTATATGTGGGAGGCACCTAGGATCTGAACCCACGAACCCTGGGCAGCAGAAGTGGAGCACACCAACTTAACCACTATGCCACCGGGCCGGCCCCCTTTATCTTATTTTTAATTGGCATGTTTGATTTTAGAGCGAAAAGAGTTCTTTATGTAATCTATATATTAGCTCTTTGTTGGGTATATATATTTTGAATATCTTCTTTCAAATCACTGCCTGTGTTTTCACTTTTTTAATGGTGTCTTTAGATTAATAGAAGTGCCCTATTTTTAATTTAGATTTATAAATTTAGTTAAATTTATCAATCTTTTGTTTATAGTATTTTTTTGTCCTTTTTAAGAAATCTTTAATAGCCCAAATTAATGAAGATACTATATGAGAGTATATACTATACTATATAACTTTAAAGACTTTTTTGTTTTACCTCAACATTTAAATATGTCATCAATGTAAAATTGGTGTGTGTGTGTGTGTGTGTGTGCTATTAGAAGCCAAAATTCCAGTTAAACCAGCACCATTTCCTAAAAAGACCCTCCTTTTCCAACTGAATTGCAAATCAATGCCCTTTTTTTCATAAATCAAGTATCCATATGTGTGTGTCTATACCTAGACTCTTTGTTCTGTTCGCTATTTGTCAGTTCTTATATCAATACCATGCTTAATTTTTCATTCTATTATTTGCATTTCTGAACTCTTCTCTAGACTTTGAGCTCTTCAAAGGCTACCTTTGTGTCAATATATGACTAGGCACTCTGTAAATGTTCATTGATTTGAATTTAAGTAAATTATGTTTTGGTCAGATACTTGTGGAAGCTAGGGAAAGAAGTATTTCGATTTAGGATAGTACTGATGAGAAATTCAACACGTTGGATTTTTTTCCTTTGGAGTTTTATTCTGCGCTGTCTTTCTTAAGATTGGCTGGAAACAAGTGTTCACTTCTCATCACCTCATAGTTCAGAATTCTAAGAGCTGGAATTTAAGGGAAATTCTATATCTGATACCCCATGACTGGATAGGACCTGCTACTATTTATACATTAGCCCACATGTGATAATTTTGTGTTTCAAGCTTTGGGTCATGTTTTTTATCTAATTAATTTAATTACCTTACTATCTGGCAGATAGTTATCATTGTTCCTAATTTAGCCAAGATAGTACAGATTATAAATTACTGATCTAGGATTTATCTCTAAGTTTTCTCAAAGCCCATGTTTCTCTAGTAAACTACATTATGATTATAGTACAAAAATTTGTTTATTTGCATTAATTAATACAAGGTCAATATTTGATGATATGTATTGTCTTCTAGCTTCACAGGTATATTTCCTATGGCTAAAATAAGTGAAGAATAGGTATTTAAGCTCTTTTTTCACAGAAATTGGATATTCTTTATCAATATTGAAGCACGAAGGTGTTGACGGTGATTAACCCACTGGGTATAGTCATCTTTGAACTGGATGTCATAAGAACTGACTTCCTTTTATCAGATCATGATCTCAAATAATATATTGCCCTTCCTAAGTGAACGTTAATCAAGAAGGCATGTTAGGTCTCCATCATAACTAATTATGAAGCATCTTCCTTGAAGTTCAAACTCAGACAGAATTATCTTGTTCCTTATCTTGCCTGAAATAGATTAAGGAAAAATAAATATTTAAACTTGAATAATGATTAGATTAGTCTTTAAATCAGGCACACATAAAGGAAAAATGCAAGGTTAGTCTAACAGAGTGTTCAGATATTTGAGGGTAGAATTTGGAATCTGGGTCTTTTCTCAAAGCTTAATTCTGAATAATCTCTTCTCAATATGATCAGTAGTTTCTTCATTCTCCACTGAGACACAATTTTTCTCAGGAAAATTTTCTAGAAATTGGAGAAGGTAAAGGCATTGAGAGTGACTTCTAAGGAATATATGGTCTTCTGGTTTCAGCTGCAACATGTAAAGAGCTTAGAAGTCATCACTTCTGTCTTACAACAAGAATAAGCTGGATAACTTGAAAATAAACAACTTTTCATGGACTCATCAGAGAGCTGAATTTTTAGGGCAAACTGTCACCTCAAAACTTGGAGAAACAGGCGAATCCAGAGAATCACAGCCAAAGCCTGCTCACCTGGAGCAGAAGGTAATGCTGCAGGTTCCTGGTAGGAACACTTGATAATTTGGAGGAATTCATGGTGGCTGCATGTGAACAAGCATGAGTGTGAGAACCTCCTAGGACCCACAGTCTTAGGGATGCTCCACACTTCATGGGTTTTACCTCCAGGAACCCCACCTGTTTCTCATGGTGAACAACCGAGGAAGATGCCAGGGAAAGGTGAGGAGTAATCCTAGTGACACACACCCAGAGCCACCTCCTCCATAACAAATTCCTACTCTCCAGGAGAAAAAGCTTTACCAGAGCCTTATCCAACCTGAGGAAAGGACATTTCTCTCTCTCCAGCTCCCACTAGCTTTCCTGACTCACCTAAGTGGGGAGGGGGGCACAGAAACTAAGAGACACTTGGGAAGGTCAAGCTCAAGGTCACAGGCCCACTAACAGGTTGAGATTTAACTGTAAGATTATAGACTGCTTCCCCTCTCCCCCGCCTTACCACCACACCCGCAGGGCTCCAGCACAACAACAGTGGATTACAACCGAAAGAGCTACATGATGCAGATTCTTTGTGAGGAGGAGTGCGTAGGAGAGCCAAAAGGAGAGATCAAAAATGATACTAGAGATATCCGAAGCCTCTGGTACCTACAGCTGCAGCATATGTTAATCACAGCCCAACTCTTAGCCAGGTTAATTCGAAACCTCACACTAAAGGCCTATTTACATCAATTCTTATCACCCAATACAACGTCTGACTTCCTCAAAGTTATGTCACAGCAAAAGGTAATAAAAAACACAATCACCAAAGAAAAATTAAGCATTAAAATTAGATTCAGATATGACATAGATGTTGGAATTATCAGACAGGGAATTTAAAAACCTTGGATTATTATGTTCAGAGCTCCAATGGAAAAAGTAGACAACATACAAGAACATATGGCTAATGTAAGCAGAGAGATAGAAATTCAGATAAAGAGGAAAAAATGCTAGAAACCAAAAACCTTGTAACAGAAATGAAGAATGCTTTTGATTATTTCATTAGTAGACTGAACATGGCCAAGGAAGGAATCAGTGAGGTTGAAGATAGGTCAACAGAAACTTCCCAAACTGAAGTGCAAAGAGAAAAAAGAATAGAAAACAGAACAGAGCATCCAAGAACTGTGGGACAATTTCACAAGGTGTAACATAGTTGTAATTGGAATACCAAAAGGAGAAGAAAGAGAGAAATGAGCAGAAGAAATCGTTGAATTAATAATGGTGGAGGACTTTCAAGTTTTCAAGACAAACACCAAACCACTGATTTAGGAAGCTCGGAGAACACTGAGCAGAATTAAAAACAAAACAAAACAAAACAAGAAGAACATTGTACTTACTCACATCATATTCAAACCATAGAAAAACAAAGACAAAGTAAAATTTTGAAAAGCCAGAGAAAAAGCACCTTATCTATAGAGGAAATAGAGTAAGAATTATAGTGGACTTCTTGTCAGAAATCTTGTAGGCAATAAGAGAGTGGAGTGAAATAATTAAAGTGTAGAAAGAAAAAATAAAACACTATCCTAGTATCCTATATCCAGTAAAGTTATCCTTCAAAAGCAAAGGAGAAGAAAGATTTTCTCAGACAAACAAAATCTGAAGAATTCACTGCCAGCCAACATTCCCTGCAAGAAACATTAAAAGAAGTTCTTCAGGGAGAAGAAAATTATATATGTCAGAAACCCAGCTCCACATACAGAAAGGAAGAAATGTGAAGAAGAAATAAATAAATGTAAAATAAACTCATTTTTCTTATTCTTAATTGATCTAAAAGGAATATATACAGTGGCATGAGTACTTAGTCAGGGTTCCTTTCGTCATTTAAATCATTGAATAAGTCTTTTGCTTTGTTTTTTTTTTTTTTTTTTAATATATTCCCTGAAACAGTTGATAAAATCTACTCAAAAATAAGAATTATTTCCGATTTACAACTCAGTCGATATTTCATTGTATCGTTTGATTGATACATTTGCATCATTTGAAGTTATTTCAGTGTGCTTAATTGTTCAGTAAATATTAAGGAATTCCTATTATGTGCCAAGTTCTATTCTGGGTGCTGACGATACAGTGGTAAACAAGACAGGTACTATCCCTTCTTTCATGGAGCTTACACTCAATCTGGGCGAATGACAAGAAATAAACAGTAAATACTGATAAAGAATATGATAATATTAGAATATATAAAGTGGCATAAAGGGAATGAAAATGATACTATAAACAGGGAGATTGCTACTTTCAACAAAGTCAGGGGCATTTTGTCTTTCAAAAAATGGTGTATTGATTGTAACTAGAAGGATTAGAAGCATAGCACTCTGATAAACTGAGGGAGGTGTGATCTAGACGTGGAGAACAAGATCAAAGATAGAAACTTATGGATTACTGAGAACAAGAGGCTAGTGTTCCTGGAAGGTAGTGAGTAAGTTAAGAGTCATACCAGAATTTTCCAATATATTCGATATATTAGACACTCTTGCCAACAACAGGGTCGTCACCTCTATCAGGTATGTCTAAAATGTATTTAACTAGCATTGGCTGTTTTCCAAAAGTCGAGTAAACACAGCCAGACGGCCGTCGAATTAGAGGTAGATATTTCACCTGTACTTATCGTGAATCACAGCATCTTGTTGACACAGTAAGAGTCAAAGTGGTTCGTATTACATAAAAAGGACTGATTGTCTCACAAGATGACCTTTAGAAAGATTTCGCAGCTATAATTTTTCATATTTGTTAATTAGCCATCATCTAATGTTTCACTGGAGTAACTCTAGGTTCTGACCTAAGATTTCACAAAGTAAATGCCTCTAAGGGAGACGAGCAGACGGACTAGTCAGAATTTTTGCTGTATGGAATGTGTCAGCAGCCATGCAGGAATAAGCGACAATATACTCTAGATGTTTTCACATCTTCTGTTCCTATTCATGCATTTATTTCACCAGCTGAATAAAAATGCAAACAGCAGAGCTTGAACTTACAGCTAGATCTTTCAGAATTATGATTGATAGAAGAATATATAATGTGTGTAACTCTCACACCAATGGAAATGAGAAGCATAGTAAATTTAAGATCTTAGGGAGAACATGTGGAAGTGCCCTTCCTAGCCAAGTAAGGAAGTGTGCTTACTTCTCCCTGGCAATGTCAAACATCTTCCAAATTCGTCTATTGTGCTTGTTAACCTTCAATACAAAGCTACTCAACCAATAACTTACAAATATCTTGCTCACTTTTTGGAAGTTAACAAATCACAAAAAAAATTCATATTGAGATATCAAAGTAACTCCAAGTGTAAGCTTCAAAAGAAATATTTAAAAGAAAACATTCTTAATTCTTTCACTTTTCTGACACATCAATCAGAGAAGTACTTAACTATTTTCTTGACCTTGTTCAAGGTCCAAGAACTTTTCTCCTCTCAGATTATTTGGATATTTCTGTTCCTTTTTACTGATTGCATTACTTTTTTTGTATAGGAAATTGCTCAGCATATTTTAATGTACGCCCTTGGTCAAACAAGCATATGTCATAAATGGATATTCATTATTGCTAACATGTTCACCATAATCATTTTTCTATTTTTTATTGGGAATATAGGTGTTCAAAGTTTGGGCTGTGCATTAAAATGGAAGCAGGTTTTTTTTTCACCTCTTACTTTTCTAATTTGTGCTGGGAAATAACTAAAAAAGAAAACTAAAGATCTACTTAAAAAATACAACCTGAGGTTATTTATACTCTGAAATATCTAGCAATTGGCTTGATAAATAGGATTAATTAGGAAAAATCCTGTGGATTAATGGAAGCATCCATGTCCTGTGCATACCCAGATATTTTATATTGTAGAAAGCAGTGACCTTTTCCAAATGCGTAAATGCCCTTTATGTGACATCTGGGCCTCCAGGATGTCACGGGAAGGCAGTTTACTGCACACAAGGAACATATACAATGTGTCATGCATAAAAAATGCTGCTAGTGAGAGTCTATTGGATAAACTAACAAAAATCTTCCAAGTTCGTATTCCAACAAGAATGGACTAAGGAAAAGCACTCTATACAGAAGTCTAGTATCAAACACATCACTCTGATAAAAGTCCCTCACCTGAATCCAGCTACAAACTGGACATTTGCTATATAGATCTTTCAATCGGGTGCTGAAATTTTTTCAGTATTAGAAAACTAATCCAAACATACTTTCTAAAGAATTTAACCTAATCATAGGATCATTGAACTCCATGGTCCCTCAAAAAATGTGTTTAATCCTACTTAATAAATTCTTTAAAGTCTCATGCTAGATTCATCTAAATAAGAAGGTAAAAATAAACACCATATCATTATTTAATCTTTATTGCAGAACACACAGTAGTGTCAAGCTTTTTAAATTATACCTGTGAATGAATGCAATATTGAATATATTATGTTTTGCTTTCTTAATTACAGCCATACGGGCCAGCTCTATCACACTGTGTATGTCAAATTATTTAGCAAAATGTAACATGTCCCCCTTTTTACTTTTTCTTTTTTTTTTTTTTGGTGAGGAAGATTGGCCCTAAGCTAACATCTGTGCCCATCTTCCTCAATTTTATGTGGGACGCCTGCCACAGTATGTCTTGATAAGTGGTACGTAGGTCTGCGCCTGGGCTCCAGGTCTGCAAACCCCGGGCTGCGGAAGCAGAGCACCGGAACTTAACCGCTACGCCACCGGGCCAGCCCCTAACATGCCCCTTTTTAAAAAGAAACTTTTACATTCAAGTGATTCTAGAAAATAGGCCTACATGAAAATTTAGAGCAATAGAAAATTCAGTTCTAGGAGCTCATACTTCCTTATGCACAAGTCTCTGTTATCATTTTTGTTTCTTTGTTTTGTTTTTGTGAGGAAGACGGGCTCTGAGCTAACATCCGTTGCCAATCCTCCCCTTTTTTGCTGAGGAAGATTGGCCCTGGGCTAACATCTGTGCCTTTCTTTCTCTGCTTGATATGGGATGCTGCCACAGCATGGCTTGATAAGCGGTGAGTCGGTGCGTGCCTGAGATCCGAACCTGCGAACCTTGGGTCACTGAAGCGGAGCACACGAAATTAACCACTACGCCACCCGGCCAGTCCTTCTGTTAACATTTTTGATGCATCTGCTTGAGTCTAATCAGCTGAATATAAACATGAACTTGTAAAGTTTCCTAACTCACAGTGAGTACTAGATCACAGGTGTCTTAGCTTTGTATTTTCTCTACTATGGTCTTATTTTCTCATCCAAAGTCCAAAGACACTACTATTCTCTGAAAAAAAAAAATCTAAAAATAATAAATTTTATTCTTTGACTATTCACATCTTTTGGCAATTATTTAGAAATTAAAGGAAGGATTGTAAGAACTGCAATATAGGGCATACTTAAGTGAGCAGAATCAAACGCAGACTAGGTTGTCTTCTGAATTCAAACCAGAGCTTTACTGAAAAGGTTAAAATCTTTTTATTTCCGTGATCCAAAGAAATGGAATTTACTTATCAAGGAATTGTGGATAGAACATTCAGAAGAGGAATTTAGCGTTGTTTAGGCACTTAAGGTCCGTGGTTTCAGAGGCCAATTGACAGGACACAAAAAAAACAATATTTTGTTGTCTCTCCACTTTTCTATTCTTCTTAATTCCACACGCAAGTACAAACCACCTCTGGTTCCTAATATAAACACACCTTTGTCAGATCTAACCACACAATGGAAGAGACAGAACAAATGAGAAAATGTTATGTGGCCCACACAACATGTTACCTGTTCCTGTTGGAGCTAACAGCAGTGGTATTGATGAGCCTTCATTCTCCATTAAAATAGAACGGCACTTTCCATCTGCTTTATGAAATTCTTATTGGTTGATAAATATCTGGTATTGTCAAGTCAGCATGAGCTGCATCTCTGGAGGTGGTGATGGCCTGCAAGATATATCTGTAACACAAACTTATGAGTTGATTACAGAACTTTCTCGACTGCAGGGTGAGAAGATTTCTATATTTTAAAGCATACTTGACATTTTGTTTCTTGTAGAGAAACTTATTCTCTATTACTCTATTTATTATTAGGATGAAACAGTGCACTAACACAACATTTCTATTTCCTTTCCAGTAGTGCGGGGATAGGGTAGAATAGAAGAAGAAAAAGAAAGACAGCCGAGAGGGAGGTATTGAAAGGGAAAAAAAAATTGCCCAGGGTTAGAATCTGAAACTATGTTGATGAGAGTACAATTTAATATCTTCATTTAAAATTGTATCTCTAAATGCATTCATTCAACATTATTTATTCAATAAATGTTTTTGAGTTGTTATTATACGCTGGGCGTTATTCTAGGTGTTGACCACAATTTATTTGCGGGATACCCATACTACTGAATCTTCTATATCTCTAAATAGTCAGTTTAGTTACCATGTTAATGATTTGGCCTCTGGAAATAGAACACTAATGAAGCTTTAATCCAATGTGTTACTCTACAACCTGCCCATCAAATGTCAAAGCAATATGATATATGTGTGGGGTTGGCAGACATTTTCCGGAAAACATAAAATTTGCCGAGAGTTACATGAGAGTTTTCACTGGCGATGAACTCTTTTCAATGGAAAAGAGTTTCTGTCTTAAGATCTCCTAGAATACAATGGGTTTGTTTTTATTTTACGTAAGCATAGCTAATCAGAGGTTTTGAGAATTGATGGGTGCCCAAGAGATTTTCTTGTCCAGTGGATCCCTAATTTAGCTTGGCAGAGGCATCTGCAAAGTATATCAGGCTCTTGGATTCAATTACAACTCTCTGAATATGCGCCTGTAAGTGATAGGTCCAGGAATCTGCTTTATCTTTTTTCCTAAAACCCCCTCATATTTTTCAAAGCAAACTTTTGTTTGGCAATAAAGAATCAATCTAAACTACTTTTCTAGATGCTCATTTTCTTCTGCGTTCTTAGAAGAGGGTCTCAACTAATAAGATGTTTAACAAATGATGTTAAAATTAACAATCAAGATCCAAAAACTGGAAAGTTAAATAATCAATAAAAATACACC
Source organism: Ceratotherium simum simum (assembly GCF_057802395.1). Taxonomy (NCBI): domain Eukaryota; kingdom Metazoa; phylum Chordata; class Mammalia; order Perissodactyla; family Rhinocerotidae; genus Ceratotherium; species Ceratotherium simum. The sequence continues at coordinate 15,413,081 of NC_141926.1, forward strand.
AAAATAAGAAACCTCACCAGTCATCCAAAAATACATATTAGATTAATACTAAGATACCATTTTCCATATCAAATTGGCAAAAATAAGTAATGGTAGCAATATCCAATGATACTGAGAATTTGGTGACTAAGACACGCATGCACTGTATTAGACTTGTGGATTTGGAAACATGAATCAAAAGCACTTAAAATATATTGTGATTTGAGTGGGTTAGAATTTTTTATGAAATAATAAATTAAACAGGAATAAAGCAGAAGGATGAGCAGCCTACCACTAAATCCTAGTGATTTCACCGGTTGTCATGGGGGTCATTTGCAAAATCTCTCAGGCCTTTGGAAAACACTTTACCTCAGATATTGAGCTTTCCAATTAATTTGAATTTTACACACCAGTATTTTTTTAATGGGGGAATTTACATGTGGATATAATCTGGAAATAATTTTAGAATAAATGCAATATTTTATTTTGAAGAGTGTAATTTATAAAATCCCACCACATTGTGTATGTTTTTCTCATTTTGCTGATAACCAGAATTGTGAAAACATCAAGGAGGAGGAGTCATACTTGCTTTGTGAGCTACTAGCCTATTCTTTGGTATGTTGTATCTACCACTTACGGATAAAAACATTTATTATCTTCTTCCTCCTCTCTTGCACCATATCCTGGAGAAGGAATTCTGTTTCAGGTAGTTATGCCCCTGACACTCTGCTGGAAGTAATAAGAAGAATGAGGGTAAATATCTGGGACAGGAGTGTTTGAAAAATACAAGTAAAACTTTATGAGAAGGTTGGAGGGTATTTTCATTGGCATCTGAACAACTATTAATGGAATGCTTTAAGCAAAAAATCTCAGCAAGACAGAAGTGAGTGTGTGTATGGAACTGCCAGGGTGCAGTGAGGATATATAGAAAAGTTACCTAGAAGGAGACAATGACATTTGAGAAAGTCTCTATAACTCTTCTGAAACTCACTCTGTTAATTTCATGTCTTTCAACAACTGTGACTCTAGAAATGATAACTCCTGCTCTTTTGGGAGTCATTGCTGTATTCCTTTTTCCTTATCTGTAGTTCTCTGTTCTGGAAGAGTGCTCTATGGAGGTGCCCTCTGCTTAATCAGTAGTTGCCAATCTGGCTCGTGGACTACTGCCAAGAGCACTGTGGTGAGCCCACCAGCTGCCAACCAGCCAACTGTGGGCCCAGCAACTGTGAAACCTCTTGATGCCCTTCTACTGATTGCCATGTGTCCAGACCTTGCAGAAACTGACTTTGTTCCTGCTACTTCCTGTGTCTGCAATTCAGGGCATTCACCAACATATACCAGATGTCTAAGGTTCCCAATTAACAGTTGCCACCCCTGAACCACCTCTCCTGTGTCTTGTAGCCCTTCAACTATATGTCTGATAGTGGCTTCCCTTTGATCTATGACTCCTGTTGTTGCAAATATTGACTAGGTACATAGCAGCAGACAACCACTCACCTTATTGTCCAGTACCTTTAGTCCTCTGACCTATGTATCTGGTAATTTCTAAAGCTTGTGCCCTCTCTGGGGCACTGGGCATCATATATCTTCCAGTCAGTTTGGTTAAGCAGAATCAACATTAGAATTGGGATTTCTTGCTAAAAATGTCTCTCCATCTATCACTTCTTATAAAACTCTTTCAAGATAGAGAGATAGATAGGTGAGATAGATAGATAGATAGATAGATAGATAGATAAGCTAGATGATAGTTAGATACAGATAGATGATAGATAGATAGATAGATAGATAGATAGATAGATAGATAGATACATACATAGATACATAGATACATAGATACATAGATAGATACATAGCTAGATAGCTAGACATATACAGAGAGTTTTTTTGTATCAGTTGTTTCCAGATGCTCCTGGACAGCACAGTCTCTAACTCAGTTTTGTTTGCATGACTTCCAGCATGTAAGAAAAGACTTGTTTTAATTCCTAGTAAATGTGCTTTCTCAGATACTGTAAATATGGGTTTTGTTAACATTCGTTTATTTATTATAGTGAATTTATGATGTTTTTAATTAATGAGAGAGCTCTATCTACTTGATAAAGAATGGCAAATGTAACCTGAGTGATTTTGTGACTTCTTCGTTGATTCATTCAGTAACTATTCGTTGACTTTCGAAATTGTGCTAGGTACTGTGTTGTATCATTTTCTTTGGATTCTTCTGGATGTTGATCATCTTAAGTTTTTTTTTTTTTTTTATCGTATATGAACTACTCTGATTAAAACCACTCTCAAACCCTGCTTCTGAGATTCTCATGGACCTAGGACTAAAAGAGGTTAAACCTCATTCAATGGTGGTTCACTCCTGGTGAGGAAGACAGTACTTGGGGTTTATTCTACCTTTTATCATGGCTCTCAGAGATGGCAGGTAATTAAAATGGTGTAGTCTTGTTGATGAGTTTCCAAGAGGCCACTGTAATTAAAAGCATAAAAACTGCTAAACATGGTGCGATGTAGGTGTGGAAGAGTTGTCAGTGGTTGTTGAGTAAAATATATGTGTAAATCCATCAGAATAAGTTAGTGTGTGTTGAAATTCCATCAACTCTTCTGCAACTGGGAAAAATATGCTAATGTTATATACAAAGTGGTATTTGAGAATTAATTAATTGTACCAGTTACTGAGAAGTATGCATTCTGGGGGTTGAAAGAGAAATATAATTTTACAGAGGAGTATATATTGCTTACCAAGGGTTAAATTTTTCTCAGTGCTTTATTCACTAGTACAGGTAAATTAATCGTATGAGTTGCTACAGAGTGATATCATAAGAGGCCCATTTAAACTTTCTGGCAATGTATTGGTTTCCTATAATCAGTTAAAAAGAAGAGAATCATGTGTTTTTTAAGTAATAGCTTCCCAACCTCTTGAAGACATTAAAATACACCTACCAATGGTGTGGTTACATCTATTGTCCACTCATCACAAATAGAGCCCCTGAATTGTCACAAAGATTGAATTCTTCCTTGCTTGGACGCTGCCTGGTCGTATGTTGGGACCTTAATAATAAGGATTCTCACCGTGAAGCTCACTGGATTTACTTCATTTCCTGAGAAATAAAGTATAAGAAAAGCTACAATCTATTACCAAGTTCTTATTATTAGAAGGTGAATAGAGTAATACATGGGGGGTCACTTAGGAAAGTATATTAACATCATTGTTTTTCAGGCTACAATGGTGCTATTTAGCATTCAAAAGCAGTATGGTGACATATTTTTTTGCTCTCTGACCATAGAAAAAGGAAAAAATATTTTTCATTTTTAACAATGGCTTAGTTGTTCTTAAGGGAAATACCAAGAAATGCTGGGTAAGATGTCACAAGAGCTGGCTTATACACTCAGATCTGCTTCTTAATAATTCTGTGACATGGATAAATTGAGTACATTTTTAAATTTATCTTCTCATTGGGAAAACAAACCTGCCTTCCTGCCTTGGAAAGCTGCTACAAAAATTAAATGAGGCAAATATGAGAAAGTGCTTTATAATGGCACCTGCATGGTACCAAAATGTAAATTATTAAATGACAGCTTATTTGACTAAAGAAGTTAAGTCCCAATAGCCTATGGCATAAACTGATGAAAATGTGAAATAAACAAATTTCTTTGATTTTTCAGTAGTAAAAATTTGAACCCATGGTTTGCATTTTAAATAAATATTTTCTTTTAGAATTGTTTTAGGTTTACAGAAAAGTTATAAAGGTAATAAACAGAGTTCTATATACTCCATACCTAGTTCCCCCATTAATAACAGCTTACATTAGTATTCACATTTGTCACAATTAATGAACAAATGTTGACTTATTATTGTGAATTAAAGTCCATATTTTGTTCAGATTTCCTTAGCTTTACCTAATGCTCTATTTACATTCCAGGATCCCATTCAGGGTATCACCTTATATTTAGCCATCATGTCTCCTTAGGCAACTCTCAGCTGTGATAGTTTCTCAAATTTTCCTTGTTTTTGATGCCCTTGAGAGTTTTGAGCTGTAGTGGTCAGGAATTTTGTAGAAGTTCCTCAACTTGGATTTGCCTGATACTTTTCTCAGAATTAGAGTGGGATTATGGGTTTTATGGAGAAACACCACAGAGGTAAATTTCCATACTGAGAGTACATACAATCAGCATGACTTATCATTATTGATGTTACCCTTGATCACTTGGCTGAGATAGTGTTTGTCAGCATTCGCCACTGTAAAGTACTTAGTTTCCCCCCATCTATGCTGTGCTGTTTGAAAGGAAGTCACTGTGTGTAGCCCACACTTAAGTGCAAGTTATGCTTTGCTTCTTTAAGGGAGAAGAACCTGTGTATATTATTTGGAATCCTTCTGCATAGGAGATTCGTCTATTTTCCCCTACTTATTATTTATACAATGATTTATTTATATCAGCGTGGACACATGGCTATATATTTTATGCTTTGTTATGTATACTGTTGCTTGAATTATTCCAGCTTTGGCCGTGAAGAGCTCTTTCAGTTGGCTCCTGTGTCTCTTTGACACACCCTCATAGCTGTTTCATTTACTTTGAGCATTCCTTGCTCTCTGGCATGAGAAGATGCTCCAGTGTCATCTTGTGTATTCTCTAGGAGGAATATATATATTCCACATGAGCATGTCATATTTTAATCTTGCAGATCCATTGGCAGTTGGTCTTAGGAAGTGTTGCTTAGGGAAGACTCATCAAGTCTTATATCCTAATTGCTTATCAGTTTTTGATGTTTGATATGATTTCATGCTTGACATATGGAATAGGAATCTTTATAAAAAAGGAAGAGAAAAATCTCAAGGACATAGATGACCACACAGTGCATATGTAGAATTATACAATGGCAATATCATTCTGGATGGTATTAACAAGGAATTCAATGTTTGTAGGCTGAGAAGTTACATTCCTTTCAGATTCTGCCTTCAAGAGACCCTTGGTAGAGTATTGCTACTTGTTTTACTTGGAAAAAAAGCAAACAAACTGCTTGAGAGTAATCTATATGTATGTATATTTCATGTATAAAAGTCAAAGAAGCTTTTTTTGGCCTAAAGTAGAACCTGATTTATTTCTTTTTCACGAAAGATATCCTGAGAAATTGTTCTTTATGCTCAAAGTAAAACAGGAATGGTGATTGTTGGGCACAAAAAAGATCTTTACAGTAAGGAGAAATATCACTATAATAGGCTACAAAGTATGAGGTCTATATTTAAATATATTCAAAAAGAAGGTAAATTGATTTTCTTTATGTATTAGATATGTATCTATATGAAATCAGGGTTCAAATAAGATGATTTGGACTTCTGCTTCCAGCTAAGATGGGGTAACAGGGACAGGATTTATTCTTCCATCTAAAATAATCATAATACTAGGCAAAATAATGGAAATGTGGGTTTTTTAGGACATTGGACAATAAATGTCCAACGGACAAAAGAAGGACAGTGATCTCTGAAAAACAGAGAGGGGACAGTTAAACAGAAAGAGTTCCAGAGATCTGCAGAGGGTCCACCAAAGCCATTACAGAATCTCACTGATCAGTGCAAGCACGGAAGAAAACTGCACGGGACTGAAGAAAGAGCCACCTGAAAGAAGTGGAGGAGACGGGCTGGCCTGGTGGCCCAGAGGTTAAGTGCACACGCTCTGCTTCAGCGGCACAGGGTTTGCGGTTTGGATCCCGGGTGCGGACCTAAGCACCGCTTGTCAAGCCATGCTGTGGCGGCGTCCCACATAAAGTAGAGGAAGAAGGTCACAGATGTTAGCCCAGGGTCAATCTTCCTCAGCAAAAAGAGGAGAATTGGCAACAGATGTTAGCTCAGGGCTAATTTTCCTCACACACACAAAAAAAACAAAACTGGAAGATAAATATTCTGAGCTCACAGAGGGCTGGAGATAGTTCAAGTTTACACTAGACAGAGTAGGAAACTGGGGGAGAATTCAGAAGGGTTTTCCCATGGTGCTGGGACAATAGTAGCCCTAGATGAAGTGCTGCTTTAGTCATACTTAATAATGCTTAAAAGCAAGACCCAAAAGGATCAAATTATTTCCAAGTAACTAAACTGTGGCCCAGAACATAGCCCAAGAATATTTATAGGAATACAAAAATACACAACACACAAAAAGTTAAATCATAATTTCTGGCATCCAACAAAAATTACCAGCCGAAAATAAGACCTATAATAAAAAAGAAAAATAAGTCAATCAAAACTAACCCAGAAATGACACAGATGATAGAATTATTAGACAAAGATATTAAACCAGTTAGTATACCTATATTCCATATGTTTAAGAAGCTAGAGGAAAGACTGTTCCTTGTTCAATGGAGAAATGGAAGATATAGATAAAACCCAAATGAAACTTACAGACATGAAAACTATAATGACTGAAATGGAAAACACATTGAGTGGCATTAACAGAAGATTAGACACTGTAGAAGAACCCATTCATAAATTTCAAGACATAGCAATAGAAACTATCCAGAATGAAACAGAGAAAAAAAGGACTGAATGAAATGAACAAACAAGGTGATTTACTGGGTTCTCTCTCAGCTTTACAAATTCATGGTGTGAAATACAGATCGAGCTACAGTAGAAGACAGAATTTTGTCCTTTCTCATATTTGGCCATAATTGACTCTAAGCCTTGCCATTTCCATGGCCTATGAAAATCCTGCACCATCCTGCTACTTCTATTAATTCCCTGGGGATTATCGTCCTGTCTGCTTACTGCTCCTGCTGTCACGGGTTCACTCACATCCACCCAGAAGCTATACACAGCCCATCACTACTTTCCAAAAGATATGCATTAGTAGTATTACCGTGAAGTTTGGTCAAATCATGGGTCATTTCACAGTATATACACCATTTCCCTTTCCCATACTAGCTTCTCTGCTCTCATTTCCACATTCCGCTCTTAATTGGATCGATTCTGAGAACTCCCAAATCTTCTCATTATCCAATGAAAAGAAATTCAGCCCTTTCCAAATCTCACTCCCAAACTTAGATCTAAACTAATCAACGTGCTCGAAAGAATAAATTGACCTCCTTGTAAGTAAACTTGCCTTAGAAGGCAGTTAAATAGGTTACAGATAGTGGAGAGTTATCTCTGTTAGAGATTACATTTATATTCTTTTATTACTTGTGATATTTTATCCACACAGAAACTTGTAAATATAGTATATTGGAGGCAAGGCAGCATTATTTATTTCACTAAATATGGACTTGTGTACTAACAGAATAATAAAAAGGAAAAACACTGCTTATTTACAATAAAGTCCAATTAGTTATATTATAGGTATCTGATGGTGGGCACCTACCCATGGAATAATAATCCAGCATATCCTCCACCCATTAACACAACAGCACAATTCCATTGTTGGCTATTGATAAACTTAAAGGGTAAATCCACTCTGCGGCAAACAATCATGAAGACATGAGAACTTTTTGTGTATCTAGGAACTTAACTGGTTTGAGGGTCACATGTCATTAGGGAACATCACTTTCCAGAATTAAAAAAGATACGTTGCCTGTGTACCTATTTTCTAGATTAAATGGTAAATTGCTTCATCTTTAAAAAAAACTCTGTAAATATCAATGTAAGGAGGGTGGAGTATGTTGTTAGTCACAACTGATACTCTCATACTCAATAAAGAGAATTACAACCGGACTGACTCTATTTTCAGTTTATCCAAAGATCATAAAATGTGTTTATATGCTACCAATATTATAGAGATTCCATATAAATGTGATCTTTGAATATATACACACAGGAGTAGATGTGTACTCCTGTCTACAACGCCAGCAAGGATGTTTCGTGATTTCGCAAATGAGGAAAAGACCCTTCTGGTTACTAAATTCTCATAAATGAGACGAGAGATTTTTAGGAAAGCTTAGCTATTTGTGTACTTTTGACTGAGGAGTGCCTCTCCTCTCTAGAGGAAGGTTTGCCTTTTCCACAAGCTGCAGTTTAAAAAGGCAGTGCGTGTCAGCAGTCTGAAAAGCTTGCTCAGTCAAATCCACCTTGACCATGAGTGCTGTGCCTCACGTCTCAGTCAGATGGACCTCAAACACACTTCATCCAGCTTGTGCCAGGTGGACAATGATCAGGGCCTTTCACATATTTTTTTTAATTAAATCCTGAAAGATATTAGTGGATTGGTGTTTAATGTGCCCATTTTGCATATGAGGAAAGTGAAACTCAGAAAAGTTACATATGAGACCATTATAACTAGATGGTGCCAAAATCATGAATTCCGGCTGTATTTGCTCTGACTGCATACACCAGCTCTTGTTGCTTCACTGTTCAGAAAGATGATTCTGATATTGAGAACTGGGAGCAAGAACACTATTCTATGGAAGATCTGTTATTTTCCCACCTCAGTAGGTACATCCAAAAGCATGTTTCCAGAGACACAGTGATATAAGTAGTCTCCCTAAATGAAACTTCTCAAGGAACTCATGAAAGTCCATTGATCCAAATAACATGGTCGAGATTGAGTTACAGAGTTCAGTAACATTATAAGATAAAACATTTTTTTTTTTGAGTAAGATTGGCCCTGAGCTAACATCTGCCAATCCTCCTCTTTCTGCTGAGGAAGACTGGCCCTGGGCTGACATCCATGCCCATCTTCCTCCACTTTAAATGGGATGCCACCACAGCATGGCTTGACAAGCAGTGCATCGGTGCACGGCCAGGATCCGAACCGGCGAACCGCAGGCCACCGCAGTGGAGCACACGCACTTAACCGCTTGTGCCAACCAGCCGGCCCCAAAACGTCTTTTTTTTTTTAGCAGACTAGTCTAGGGATTTCCATTTCCTTTCCACGTATAGATACATTATGATTCCAAATAATCAACAGACAAATAAAACTTTAGAAAACAACTCAATAGTAATTAGGTTGCCTTTCTCAATTAAAAAGTCAGAAAAATACAAATTATTCCAAAAGCATTTATGTACAGAAGATACTTACTGAAAAATAATAATATGGAAACAGGTTATAAAAATAAACTCTTTATATGTGCAATAATATGCTGAAATTCACTTAGATAAACATCCAAGGAGATACGACCTCTTTTTTTTCTATAGCATCTATCGAAATATGTGTGCTAACACCTTCAGTTTCATGGTAATAAAAGATAGAACAGCGACACACAGTCTTGTTGGGTGTGGATCTTAGCAAAGATTGTCAAAGCTTTCCAGGTCACCATTCTTCACTGGGAAAGATACACCTGAATATGCTATGCATGCCAAGTTTCCCAGAAGATTAGTTAGATTTTGAATTTAGGCTGTATCTCCAAAGAATGCAAAATGTTTTAATTCCCAAATTAAGAATTTTCAACATTTATCACTTTGAAAAATATTGTGTTTACATATACATAATTTGGTCTTATGGAAAAAATAGCCATAAATGAATTCTCTCTAATTATGTGAATCCATTTGTTGGATTTTTAATAGCAACTTCAAGGAATTTTCAAGGCTTATAAACAAACATGATTCTAAAAGAAGCAGTTGACCTATACTGTGAGAGAGATTGAACAAGGAAAACAAGAAAGACAGTTATCTGAATGCTGTGATATTGATAATACATATTTTATAGGTTGGAGGGATAACTGCTTGGTAGACATATAAAAACTACCCTAACGGGATATCCTAGAAATGGTTCTGAGATATGAGCAAGAGGATGGGCTGTAGAGGGAACCTACACCCAGCAGCCAAGATATATGTTAGGTCCAGCAGGTAACAATCACACTTTAGCAACCTGCTCTTTGCAATTTAAGCAAGACCTGACCTTCTAACTCCACCATGTCTTACAAGAATTGCTGCTCCAGAAACTACAGCTCTCACTCCCTTGGGAATTCCTGCCATGCTCCTGTCACCTCACTCAGAACCCTGTATTCCACTGAGGTGAGCTGTGGAGATGCCCCCTGTTCTCCTAGTAGCAGCCTGGGCAGCAACAAACTCCATGACAACTGCCATGAGCCTGAGGAGACCTCATGAGCTGCCAACCAACCAGTTGTGAGAGCAGTGACTGAAGCCCTTCTGGCTGTTCTCTGATTGTTTGTGATGTGTTCAGATCCCATCAAGGAAATAGCTGTCTTCCTATCACATCTGGTGGTTCCAGTTCCTGCCATCCTGCATCTTATAGACAACCTTTGAGCTGCTATCTTCCAAGT